>NC_088602.1:65743084-66043084 GCF_036013475.1 Columba livia
TTAAGACTTCTGGAGAGAATACAATAATATGTCTGCTTTTAACAAACCTGGTAAGATGCTTTTTAGAATCAGTGTGCAAAGAAAACTCAAATGCTTATTAAAGAGACTACTCTGTTGGGTTTCTGAAACAACTCTTTCATATGTAATCAAAATTAAGTTTACATGCCAATTAAAATGCCTGTGGAGCAACAGTCAGCAATTGCAGCCTGCGATTACCAAAGGAAATGGATGATGTGACTGAAAGCTACGCAGTTCTTAGAAATCATTTACTGAGCACAGAATTCTTTTAGTGTCACCAAGTCCCTGGTGTCTGGGAACTCTTCAGTCAAGAAATAGGTGGTACATGGAACAGGATAGAAGATCTTGTCCATGTGGACTGTTACAAAAGTCTCTGTTTAGTTAGAAGACAAGTCACAAAACTGTTCTAAGTTATATAAGAACTCTGAATAAGTAACAGCTACAACAGCAAGACACATCTTCTGAGCCTTTGTGTTGGAATGTGGAGTCTTTTCCTCTTTCTATCCTCTCCCGTATTTTAAAACATGCAGGCTTTTTTTTTTTTTTTTTTAAATCCACGATTTAATTGTCCAGCATTGAAAGTATTAATCTATTCTCATTCGCAATTTGAGAAGTAAACGGAAAGCTTAAAAGCTGTCGAGCGGCAGAAATTTCCGGGTATACGCACTACTCCCGGGCGACACAAGCAGCGGCTGCCCCGTACCCAGCCTTTCCCGGACCCCCCTCCCAGCCCTCTCCCCGCCGCTCCGCGATCGCTCCCTCACAGCCGCGCCAGCAAGAACCCTCCGCGCTCCCGACGGTTCCGCGGAAGCCCCGCGCCGAACCCTGTGCGGAGCCCTGCGCGGAACCAGCCCTACCTACCGGCGGGCTCCTCACGCCGCGCTCCGCGGGGGCTCCGCGCCGCCCTGCGCTGCCGCGCACCCTCGCCCCGCACCCACGGCGGGGCTCCCCCCGCCCGCCGCCCGCCCCAGCCCGCCACCCCCGCGCCGTCGGGGAGCGGCTCCCGCCGCCCGTCTCCCCACCTGCGCTCCGCCGCCGCGATGCCCCGCAGCCCCCGGGGCACGGCCGCCCATCCCGCGGGGCGGTGTCGGGGCTGAGCTGCGGGGGTCTTGGACCCCTCCCGGGGTTTTCCCTCTTGGGAAGGAGCAAAGGCAGGATCGTCTCTTCCCCCGCGATGGCAGCGGTGCACCGAGTGCTGAGGCTGCTGAGACGGGGGGGGGGTCGTGGATTAAAAAGAGGAAAATCCCTTTATAAAGGAGGAGGGTTGAGTGGGGTGAGAGGACCGTGTCCGTCAGAGCTGGGGGGAGGAAGGGGGAAAGACGTCAGAGTGCTAGGGGACGTTGGGGGAAAGTAAGGATGACTCAAGGGAGAGTGATTGTCATGTCATGGCAGGGAAACAGGGTTAGGAAGTAAAACTGGGGTGAGAAAACAAAAGGGAATGAGTGGGAGAAAGGAAGGAACAGGATCACACCAAATCAATGGGAAAAAAAAAGGAAAGAAAGAGCAGATTAAGAGAGATGTGCAGAAAGGAAGGCTGGAGGAAGGGGAGATTGCTGAGGAGACGGGAAGGTGAACTCTCAGCTCTCATTGCCCTTCCTGGCACCCTTGGGCCTAACACTGGGCAAGCAGCAAGCCCATGGCTGCGTGAGGCTGGTCAGAACCATCTTTCCCCACAGCTCTCTTCCAAACCTGGTTGAACATGCAGCCATGTTTCCCAGCTGCAGGGCAGCTGGCTCTTTGGAGTCTCCCTTTTTACCGTGCTCCTTGCAAACCTCACATGCACAGCTATGGTTGTATTGTTTTTCCTGTGAAAGGATTCTTGTTCTGCATCTCCAGGTAATGCCTGACAATGAGCCTCTAAGTGCTGCGAGTAAGGCTACAAGTGCAAAGAGGGCCCACACATGCCCTTGCCCCAGTTTTTACAAAGGAAAAAGCATGCTGAGCTTTAGCAGTCACTGTCAGCTCTTGAGAAGCAGGTAACATGGGCCATTGGCTCATGAAGGATAGAAAAGTGGAAATAAAAAGCCCACAGAAGTATGGAATTGAAAGTGGTAAAAGAACAAATTTTAAAGGTAAAATACAGGTATCATCCTAGGCTCAAGGGGGAAACACAATGAAGGAGATATAAAAAAAGAGAGGAGGAAAATGGCAAATTAGCAAAGCTCAGCCCACTGCAAGGAACAGCTCAAGGGCTGGCACTTTTCTGCCTGTTTGCCAACTGCCTGGCCAACAGGGTTGGGCTGCCTACTCAGAGACTGAGGAGTGCATTATGCCAAGTAGCATGTTAGCCCCAGACACTTATTACGGACAATAAATTAGGATTGCATACTCATAAATTGTGTGTTTAATACTACTTTCAAGTCTCTGGGCTCGGCTGAAGAAGCCAAAATATAGGTGGCCAAAGAACTGAAGGTTATAAATGTTACTATTTTTGTCAGCCGATCTTATGGGTTGTTGAGTGACGTTAGTGATGCAAGGTTTGCTTAGTGAGTCTGCAGTGAAAATCTCCTCCTCGTAAAAGGCAACAAAGACAAATTCTAGACAGAATGGAGTATCAAGGCACCTTCTAGATAGAAATTCTGTCATAAGTAAACACAGTATAAATAATAGGTAGAAGTCAGAGACCTTGGAAACAATGTTGAAGGTATCTCAATCAGGAACAAATAAACAAGTTACAGTAGTTAAAATGTGATAGAAAATGCAAATGCTTGAATGATAAAATGAATGTAAAATTAAATTCACAGGAAGTCTTATTTACATTTTAGTCTGGTTTTCTACAGCTTAATGCAGAGAAAGAAGTCATGACAATACAAAATACAGAAGATTCTGAGCAAAAGTGTTATCTAAAGTCTGTCTTAGGCAGATTTAGAAAATGCTACCCAGTGAAAAAAAAATCTTTTCCTAGATTAAATCTCAACTTCATTCTTCACTGAAGACTACAACAAATTCCTGCTGTCCTTAGTGACACTAATTACCACCTGTTTATTTAACTGGAGCTTTTTCACTTCTGAAAATTTATTAATTAATTGTAAATTAATTATATTTTAATGAAATTTATTACAATGAATCCTGAAAATTTTTTATCTTCAATTTGCTTAGCTTTGTTTGACTAGTAGTGGTTCCTTGATACTCAGGCTTGGTTTGCAGCCTTCCACCCAATCAATCAACTGGGCTGGCCAAGTGTTACCTTACATGTGTATCTACTCCTGTAGTTACTTAACCACAAATAAGTTAAACCATACATTCTCTCCTGCAGTGTTCATTTAAGCTATGTGTTCCTTAACCTAGTAATACTTTGGATTTTGAAGCTGCCTTCACCTGGGTGCGTCTGGGGAAGACTGAGACAAGAATTTTGGTAAGGTGTAAACATTAGTTGATTTAATAATTTACCATTCCATCTGTGCTCATCCACTAGTACTATTTCAGGTAGTTTTCTGGTAGTTGTTTTGGGAAAGGACCCTGCTATCCTAGATTCCTGTGTGCGTTCTGCCAGCTGCACCCCAACAGCATCCATCAACCACAGCATGCCAGAAAGCTCATTTTTTAAACAAACATGTTACCATATTTCCAAAGATTTGTTGAGCCTACATGTAGCTGTTTTAACTCCCTCTTGGTAATGGTAAAGATTTTTGTGTTTTAAACCTGTGTCTGTCGCTGAGACTTTGCTTGGAAAAAGGTCACTCAGTTTCTTTTTCTTAATGCTTCCTGCTAGTGGGTCTTTCAGAGGAGTCTGAAATGTGAAGGGACAGAAGCTGAAGTCTAACCCCAGTGACTATCTATGTTAAGGACTGGAATTCACAGTATTCAAGAAACCACAGTTTTAAGTCATGATAGAAGGAAAAAATGTCTCTCTGAGGAATAAATATCTATCTGGCTAAATATACCTTTGAGGTAAGTTTCTATTTGCCGGTAGGTTTCTGTTTAAATTTTGTGTGGTGCAGTTATGCATTTTATAAGATTGAATTACAAAGTTACTTAAGACCCACTAGCTTCTTAAAAAAAGAGCACCCCAAACAAAACAAAACGAAACTAACCAAGCAAAAATGCAAACAAAAAACCAAACCAAACTGAAACTAACCAACTAAACAACAAAAAAAACAAACAAAAAAAATCAGCACCAAACCCCGCCAAGGCTTTGACAAGTATTTGCTTAGTAAGAAAGCTTTTACTACAGCTTAGTTTACAGCCTGTAATAAAAGCTTTCCTGAGACAGATACTACAGAAATGTTTATGGTAGAATATTCTAAAAAAGGGCCTCTTGGTCAGCTTGTGGTTTTTGAGACAGAATCCAACTTAGATTCCCTCTGCAGTTTCTTTATTAACTATGGAGTCCCCAAAGAAGTTATCCCTTCATTTGCTCAGCAGCTCTGAAAAAAAACGTGGATGAGAATTCTTTTGGAAAATATATTTGAAAGATATTAACAGTAGCCAGTTACCTTGTGGGAAGATACAGATACGGTTGCAGTTTTGAGCTTTCAGGACTTCAGAGAGTGTAGATGGCTGATGTGAATTTTTGATAGTAAACTGGATGAAAAGTCAGAGAAACAGCCCTCTTTTCCCACTGTGATAAATACTACGCATGACATATTATTTTAAGTATTGTGTGACATAGTTTCTGTTAGCCTATAATATATATATACTCACAAAAAAAATTATAAGACCGCAAAATTTAATACTTAGTAACATAAGAAAAGAAGAGTTAAAACTCTATGTGAAATCCTAATACAGTCCATGTACCTTTTCTGATGTTCTTTAGCATACTACTTTTTTCCTGAGATGCTAATCTCTTTCAATAAGAGTAAATCTTTACTATTACTATTTATCTTCCTCATTAATCATGTGACCTTACACATTACACTTCATTTGAAGTTTGCAATGAAAACAAAACTGGTGATTTTCTCCAGGTGTTTATGCAGTGTAGAGTGTCAGTGCTTCACAAATATAGACAATTTTATCTGTAGGACACACTAAGAGAAGGGGTAACTTTTATTTTTTTTTTTTACAGATTTGTATGTTTAAAATATAGCTCCAGTAGATTTCTGTTGTTGCTTTATTCAATGCTTATGCAAATCTCAGAAGAAACTAATATTGTTTTAGTTGAAATGCTGAAGAAAATAAAATCAATAATAAAATCAATATTCAATCTAAGTTGGACATCTGGCATGAAAAGTTTCAGCTGGTAGGCCGACGCCTGACAAAGTTGTATGCAATTAAAAGTAAGGCTTTTATTGTGCGAAATTCCAGGCAACCTGAACTGAAGTAGTTTTTCAACAACTGTTGTAAGAAAGCTTTAAATAAAAATTTGAAATTGAGGGACTGAAAGAGAAAAAGGAATGTGTCTACTTTTTTCATTCTCTTACTTCAGCTCTATTGTGCTATTCCTGTTTTACTTGGGTGTAAATAAGAGTGAATTGGACCTTATGGTGAACTGGTATATCTGAACTGTATTGATCATACGATTAAAATGAAACAAGTGAGGAAGTTGTGTATTATTATCATAATTTAATATTGATATTGCCAGTCATTCCCAGAAGCCAGTCATATCAATGCTCCATTGCAACAAGTGCTATACAAACATATTATAAAGTGAAGATGTTGATGGAGAAACTACATGTTTTCCTTTATGTTTTTGTGCATTGTTGGTCAGCATCACTGAACAACAGGAGGAGTAAGCAAAAGAAAAGGATGGTAACAAAATAAAACTATAATTTAAATTAGTGATTCTTAATACAGGATATAATAAAAAATAGCCATTTGGCAAGGTACTTGGAAGTAATGCTTGTCATTCTGCTTTTGATTTTTGAAAAAGATGGTAAGTTAGGACTAAGAGAGGAGAAAAGACAAACCAAGGATCCACCTTTCTTTGGTGTGCCTTGAACTAAACAAGATCAAGCTGATTGAAATGCTTATTGGATTTCTGGAGAAATCTATCCCTGGGCAATAAATCTGTCTGATTGGAGACCTACTATTTATCAAGCTTACAGCAAAAGGCCTTTGAACTGGTGGACAGTTGGCATAGGAACACCCTCAGCTAGGCTAGCACTTCTGCCATTATAATTTGTGTTGTACGACTACTTATAGTGCGTCAGTGACCAATCACATACCCAAGCAGGCAAGGAGTATGCCTACATGGGAATCATGATCTTGAAACCACATTAGTACCTCACATTGTCTTGGAAAACAAAAATCCCAATATAACTCAAAGCTGGAAAGAGGAGTGTGGTGAAAGGAGGGTAGCAAAGCTCTACCCCAGCAAATAAAGTTGTAAAGTTATGTGGTGTGAAGTGATGCAGAAGTGGGCCACAGATCTGTTTGCAAACCTTGGGGGCAGTCAAGTGCCATATCACAGCAAAGAGAGAGCCTGGAGCAAAGAGAGAGAAAAGGACGATGGTTTCTGAAACACTTTTGGAGCTAATTACTGCCTATATGAATATTCTTAACCCATGCTGAAGATGGCATGTAGTCCTGAATTTGACTTTGAAGTGAAAGGGATACAAGAAGAAAAATTATTTCAGATGAAAAGACTAGCAGATGAATTTAAGACACCTCCAGTTGTTTAAATTCTGCTGCTTTGTCCTGCAATGCCAGTCATGAGGGCTTTACATTAATCTGTCTCAATTCAAATTGTCCATTATTTACTAGCCAATTTTCTCTTGCTGTCTTAAAAAAAACCAAAACAAAACAGTGGGAATTGAGAAGGGTTTTCAAGAACTTTTCATATTTCAATTTAGGAAGGTTTTGTGTTTGTATATGTTGTGTTTGGTTTTTTTGTTTGTTTATTTGTTTTGTTTTTGTTTTTGTTTTGGTGATAGCATGGATGCAATCTTTACAAATGCAGTTTAGGAGAATTTAGAAAAAAGTTCTTCTGTACCTTCACTGAAAAAAACCAACAACTCAGCTTCATGTACTTTCAATCTTTACTGTGATAGGACTTCAGTCTTTGGAGGAAATCTGATGACTGATTCTTTCTCATTATGAACTTCACATGAGCAATATTCCTTGTATAGATCCATGGATATCAGCTTCTCCTAAGAAATGAAACCACACAGAAATTTTATTCTGTTAACTATGATCCAAAGATACTGTATAAACTTTAAATGCTACTATTACTAATAGGTATGGTGCTCATGTTCTTACTATAGATATGTTTAAATAAACCTTCTGATCATTTTCAGTGCATAATTTTGACCAAGTAGGAACTGCCAAAAATATTGAAGAATACCCCAGTGAGATTTAACCAGGGCATTTTCCTTGGAAATATCTAGTGAAGGCAGTATGAAAAACTGGCCTTCCAGGCATCTCTATCAGCAACTGGTAGCACTGGGTAGACTAATATATCAAAACCTGGGTCTTTTTGGACTCAATTTCTCTTCACACATGTCCTTACATTTTGGCTAAAGAATCGATGACTTCTTGAGGGAAAATCTGAAAATATTTATTAAAATGTTGATTGGATTCTGTGATGATTTTAGGATTAGAATTTTATTTTTTTTTTAATAAAGCAAAATGAAACACACACCCCCCCACCCCCCCCCCCCCAGCCCCTAGAAAAAGCAGCAGTAGCTTTCGAGCAATGTAGCTGAAATATCCGCACAGCATAAGTCAGATGACCCTGTCTGGGCAATGATTTAATCTGTTGCTATGTGCATGGTCTGTAGCAGTGAAGAAGTTGAAAATAGTGTCAGCAATTTCAAAATATTGAGAGAGAAAAAACATGTATTGTCTTTAAATTAGTTTTTAATGGAACCCTTGCCAGCACAATTTGCAGATCTCCTGTATATCAGTTACAGAAATCCAATTAAAATCTATACCTGCTTAGCTTGTTATGAAAGACACAGAAAATGTGATTTGAGCTAGCATGTTTTGTTTTATAATGAAAGTGAAGTATATGTATATCTTCATATTTGTTCACACTTCTAAAGCTTTTGGAGTAAACATGAGACCTTTCTTCTCCAGAAGTTTGAAATTTATTATATCTTTAAAGTTACCCAGAATATCTTCAAACATCCATATCAGTCCACTTGCTTCACTGCTCCATTCCTTCAGGAAAATTAAAGTATATACTGACTGATGTCTTAAAAGGGACACACAAAACGAAGCGCATAGGTGAACAGAGGAGAACCAAAATAGTGATCCTTATTGTAAAAGCCACTTATACTAAAAAAAAAAAAAAAAGTGTAAGGTTCTCAGCAGACAACGAGTTGCCTACAGCCATCAGGGCACAATTCAGATCTGTGATCTAATTTATAAGTCATCTATGAGAAATGTAATTTGGTCTTTTCAAATTAAATCATCTGTCTAAATAAAAAATGGAAAATGCATCGTTTCACTACTGTTGAGCCAGATAATTTAAAGCAGTATTTGCAACCAGAATGAAAACAGAAAGCAAAAAAATTCTGATTTTGTCCCCTTTGAAGTAAGTCTTCTAATCAACTTCAAGTGATAGGAGATGAATTTTTAAGCACAATTGCTACCAGGAATTTGTAAACAGGGCTCACAATTGCTATAGGAAAAGAATATCACAGTAGATATATCTCTGCAGGAATGTGAAGGAAATGAGTGTGGAGGGTTATATACATAGGCGTTTATACAGATGCTGTTTAACTGCAAGCTCTACAGTAGTTAAATCTCTCTAAAGGTGTCCAGAATTTATGTAAAATCATCAAATTGGAAAACTTGCACATTTAATGACAAGGTTCATGAAGCCAATACTTCTGGCCTGAAGTGCTATATAGTTTCACCAGTACAGTCCGTTTTAGTCACAAGTTATTGTTTTATGACTGCTGAGTGACCTCAGACTTCACAGGAGAAGTACATTGGTTTGTATTGCATTAATTTACTAATGCACATTCATAAATGATGTCTAAGAGAGTATCATAATGCTTGGTCAAACTATTATACTGCAGGATTTCTGCTTGGTTTAGAACAAGTTGATTTAAATGAATAGAATTACGAAAGCATCTCTGACTTAAAGAGAAAAGTCTTCTCTTTGAAATCATACAGTAATTTCAAATGGTTTGGAACAGAATGAGAAGACTACTGGACTAACACAACAAAATTGTAATTTTTAAAGATATTATATAAAAATATTTATCTTCTCTTCAGGGCTTCAGTAAAACTCAGACACTGCCTGGGCATCATGCAGGCCTTTGTACACAGAGATATTTGACACAAAACATAGTTTTTTCTTCTGTGTTTGTTCACTTGTCATTTATTTCATCCATTGCTGCTTACATACAAATATCTTGTTTACCATATCTATGATGAAATCTATATAAAATAAATATTGTTTCTGTATTTTGGTGTCCATTGCCACTATTTAGTAACTGGTCTGTGCCCTTGGCATTTCAGGTCTTCCTATGGATAATTCATTGCTAATTAGACTAATCCTGTAGATTTCAGTGATTCCGCTAACAAACTACTTTTAATCAGAACCTCCTTATCTAAAGGTGTCTTGAAACTGACAAGTGAAAACCAAAAAACACCTTTAGTGAAAAGTTTTTAACTGTGGACAACAATGTCTTAGGTCCTCTTTCTTGTGAGAATGCTTTAATCCAAAAAGCACTGTTTATGTCTGCGTTTCTCTGATCTAAGTGTTACTACTTTAAATGCAGTCAGAAAGCATTCAGCACACAAATCCGTATTGATAAAATTCTGAATGATGTCTTGATGTAGCTTCCATGTATCAACAAGTGCATAATCCCAATTCAAGGGGACTGCTTTAGTGCCTGGAAGAATTACTCTAACTGACTCCAGTGAAAATTGAATCAGCGCATAAAAAAAAAAAAAGGTGAATTAGAGACATAAAATTGAGTCTCAAAATTCTATAGATTTTTTTACTGGAGTCTTGATCTGCAAAGTAGAGTGTAAATGACAAAGTATTCCAGTTTGTGAAACAGGGATAGTTGATAAAAGAATGTATGATCACAGCAAGAAGTGTTTTGGAAGAAGACTTTGGGATTGGAATGGCCAATGTTGACCAGAAAACCTGGTACCTACAGCTACTTATATTTTTTGGGCTTTTGGTGTTGTTTGCAAGGCATTCTGGGTTCTCTGTGTGCCAAAAAGCACACTTCATAGTCATAATTGCTGTTATTGCTAATCTTAATGTACTCAAGGCATGGCGCAAGTGACCTTTAAAAATCTGTGGTTCCTGCAGATCTGTGGCATAGCAGAACAAGAAAGAAGGAAGCTTGCATAGCATTGTTATCTTGATTGTAGATGTGTCAGAAGCACTAAATATTTAGTTTAAAATACTAAAGCAGTGGTGGAACTGACACTGTCAGAATATCTTTCTTTGGTAGTTTTTATTAACTCAATTTTAAATAAAAATAATTACTTCATTGCTGTATTTATGAAAAAAAATATAAAGAACTGAGTTCACATTTGTGAACTAATCCTTAAGGTACTAGTGTTTTTACATGTGGGAGGCAAATGCAAATAGCATGAAAGCTGGTATTTTTCTATGATTTGTTGTTCATCGAACTTGAAGATGGGAAAAGTGATATTAAAAATTGAAATGAACCTGGTGACAATTCCATAGATGCATTTCACTTGGGGAATTTGCTAAAAATATGCTTTGGAGCAGGGTTTTGGAAAGGGCTCATAAATTAGCTGAGGTGAAAAATTAAATAATAAGAAAAGAAAAGAAGCTAAGCTCCACTACCCAGTACTCTAGCAGATTTATTGGAAAGTCACCCTTTCAGCTACTGTTTTTATAACTTAAACAAATTACAAGTAAACATCATATTTGTATGTGACTTTTCATGAAAGCAATGTTTCAAAAAGATTAATTATTTATTACATGCTCTGTGGTATACAGGCTATCCATCCTGTCATTTTTAGGTGTAATGAGAACAAGAAAAAAGACCTTGTGTGCTTTAGTAGAAGATAGCAAAGCTGAAGTAGCTTTAAAACAATATAAAAAGAAGGCTTTTATGTACAAAATTCCTGAAACTTATCTCAACAAATCAGAAGGTTTTCTGAAACTCAGTAGCCCTTCTCACTTACCTCCTGAATCTTAGTCCTTCAATAAATATGCTTTATGGTTACATACTCCTCTAAAATTCATTTGTGTATATTTGTCCTGAGTTGGAAGTGACCCACAAGGATGACTGAGTCCACCTTCTGTCCCTTATGAGGAAAGGCTGAGGGAGCTGGGTCTCTTTATCTTGGAGGAGACTGAGTTGTGTCCTAATTAATGTTTGTAAGTATGAGGGCGTCATGAGGACGAAGCCAGACTCTTCTCAGTGACAACCAATGATAAGACAAGGGGCAATGGGTGCAAACTGGAACACAGGAGGTTCCACTTAAATATGAGAAGAAACTTCTTCACCATGAGGGTGTCAGAGCACTGGAACAGGCTGCCCAGGGGGGTTGTGAAGTCTCCTTCTCTGGAGACATTCAAAACTCGCCTGGATGCCTTCCTGTGTAACCTCATCTAGGTGTCCCTGCTCCAGCCGGGGGATCGGACTAAATGATCTTTCGAGGTCCCTTCCAAGTCCCTAGCATTCTGTGATTCTGTGATACGACATCCCCCAAATCCACACCATGTGCAATCTTTCCATCTCTGCTTGGAGTAATCAAAAGCATTAGCATATGGAAGAACACTGAAATCACATATTCATCTTCGTTTATGAATTTTCTTGAAAACTTATTTTTCTAATTTGTAAATGCATTTTGTGCTGTAATTCCAAGTCATACAAACTGGTACAAGACATCATGATATTATTTGTGCTATCATATTAATTATTAATGTCTATATTTATAATATAACTATATTATATACATGTTTTTTAATTTAGACATTGTTAAATCCCACAATTTCACCGACTTTCCAGAAAAGCGATATTTTTTACTTCCCCCCCCGCCTCGCCCCGCATGTTGCCACTCCGTAGTGCTGCACGACCCAGCAGGCGCTCGAGGTGATCAGCACCATGGACAGAGGCCGCGGTGAGGGGCGGCACCTTGGGCAGCAGCTGAGCCCATCTCCGGCATCACAGGTCAGCTTCATTTACCCCAATAACCCCTGTGTTGGGGGCGAGGAGAGAAAGATGACACTGTGTGAAGTTCTGCTGTGCTTTAAGACCGCAGAATACAGGCTGTGGTGGAAAATTGAGTAAATTGTGCTTTACCAGCTGAATAAACTATTTTGACACTGTTAGCTATTTGAAGTGTGGACTATATTTTCCTTTGATTATTATAGAATGTCTGGCATATTGCAGATACTCTTAAAATGTGATAGGGAGCCATCTTTGAAAATAAATGGTCTGAGCAAGTAATATTAGTTATTATCACAGAGGCACCCCGAGGTTAGTTTAAGGGACAACAGGGTCCAAAACAACTTTTATTAAACCGGTTAATAACAGGGTTTTAGCACTCCAAAAGTGACTTGAATACAGGTTCGGATATCAGTTGAGGAAAATTATTAAGGGGCAGCAACTAATAATTCAGGAGGTTCATAATGTGCATACACATGGCATCACCAAAATAATGCTGGAGCCATCCCTGAGTCTGGGAAGAGTACACACTTGCCTGAACACGGTGTGGGATTATTTTAAAAGGATACACGTACTCGTAGGGAGTACGGAAAGAGTACACTCATGATTCTGTGAGGGTAAATTTATAATACACTTGCAATACATGTGGCGGCAAGGCAAGTGGAGTCTCCATCCTGGGGGGGCTCTCGGCAGCAGCATCTTGCCCGTGCTCCAAGAGATCTGCAACAAGAGGGCCAAGTCTCGATGAGAGTCCCATTTTTTATTTATAGCCTGATCAGTTCTGAGTGCAGGTATTCTGGAAGCTTCTCTGCACCCCCACGATGGCCGCGGGTGCCCAGTGGCTCCCTGGCACCTCGGCACTCCCTTCTCCTAATGGCACTGGCCAGGGTGCTCTGGGGCCAAACAAAAGAAGCTGTTAGCCTCAAACAGCAGAGAGAGAGGGAGATATGTCTACTCCTTCCATATCGAATGAGGGAGGGGGAGAGAGCGGGGTTTGCATTCTGCCACAGTTATGTCCCCCTGTTTGACTGAAAACAGGTCAATTTTCTCCATGCAGTTAGAAACCTTTCTTTTTCATAGATAACAGGGTCATTGTTTGGATTTAGTTTGAGAACAAGAAGATAACACCCTAGGATAGAGTAAATGTTTTTAATTGCTCTGATCTAAGAACCAAGGCCTCTGAGCTCTACCCATAGATGTGAGGCAGTGAGGAAGGGGGGCATAGATGAGGCAGAGCTTAACTGATATCCAGACTGATCAATAATAATATTCCATCCCATTAGCATCATGCTTCATATTTAAGGACAGTCAGGATCTTCTGGCAAGTCATGTAGTTTGGATGGAGCCAGCTGAGTTCTGCTTGGGACTTGCTTTATTTTGGCCTTTTGCCATCCTGCTGTTTTGCAGAGGCCTCTGGGCCTTTCTGCCTATTTCTCTCTTCTCTCTCTGGGATTTGGCTGTTCAGGACCAGGTGCTGTTGCCTGGAACTGGCTGCTTGATGCAGACAGAATTTGTGAGGAATTGCACTGAGTATCTTATATTCTACATTCTATTTCCATTTTATATATATTATTATTATTATTAGTATATTAGTGTTATTTTGTTATTTTATTAAAATGCATTTATCTGAATCCACAAGTTTCTCCCCCTCCTTTCAATTCTCTCCCCTATTTAGGGGTGGGAGGGGGCAGTAGTAAGTGAGCAGTTATCATAGTTAAATTGCTAGCTTGGGTTAAAGCACAGCACCCCTCTACTTGTTAGGCAACAACTAGCACATTATTATGGACTAGATAGCTACTAGTCAGCTGTATGGCAAAGTTTTCTGAGCAACATCAGACAATAACATGAGTCAAATTAACAGAATATTTTGTTCTCATCCTCCCTTCCTGTGGAGAAGAATAACACTGGACATTCTCACTGGGAGGCTGGCTGGGCTACCACACAACTGAAATGTCAAGGCATATGTGGTATGTTACACTGCATTTATTTAAAAACAACCCAAAATCCTGTCAATGGCATTAATATTCCATGATTCCAATCCAAGAATTACTTGGGAAATAACTAAATTTTCTATTAGATGAGTTGAAAGCCTGTATCAAATCCAGGTACTGTGGTGGCAGAAGATAATGTCTGTGACTCATCTGTGACAATCTTAAAAATAAAAGAAGCCTTCTTTTCTAACTTCAGACACCAATATCACAGACATCTCAAGTGAAGTCACTCCAGACTCTATGGTCAGTGAAGTGTTACGGTTATCTGAAGTGAAGGGTGCAGGTCACCTGAATATTTGAAGACATTTGCTAAGGACAAGACAAACTGCACCCTGACTCCTTCTAGGGCTTCAAAAGGGATACGGAGGTAACTGCTTCAGATGTAGACACATCTGCTACAGATGTTGTTTTTATGCAGAGGGATGCCCTCGACACTGACACCAAGCAGTATGCAAGCAACTGGGCAAGAATCTAGAAGTGCCGATGTCTTTTGAAGAAGTAAGTGCCTGGGAGTGGGGAGGCTTCTGGGAAGCCCCACACAACCTCACACTTGCCTGGAGGATGTGCCATCAGATGACAGATAGTATCTGACTTGTTCAAATACTTCCACTCATATTGAAATACAACCTAATGACAAAAGCCCACAAGCAGCTGCACATTAAACTTCCTCTGTATGTATTTTATACTTTAAATATAAGCCACTGACAAAAGTATTACATATGAGACCATAACTAATTTAGCTTTACATTCACCTCACTGTCTTGGATGCTTTGGATGCTGGTTATACTTCACTAGTTCATTTGATTTCTAGACATCCTTCCCATTAAAATTTCAATCAAAATAAGTGAAATTAATCAAAAGACATCAAGAGCTGAAAATATGCCTCAATTCAACCACTTTTTTTTTTTTTTTTTTTTTTTAAAGTATCTACTACTGATACAGAAAAATAGTTACAGGATAGAGGTGATTATAGGAAGAGTACTTAAAACTACCTCTTTTGGATTCAGCATCTGCTTTGAATGAAACCTCTTCTTCCTATTAGTCCAATGAAAATCAAAAGCAGAAAAAATTAATGCAGTATTGTCCTTTTGATTCTACAGACAGCCTGAAGCAACAGTTCTGCTTCAGGAAATCGGAAGGATGCTCCAAACTCATCCACTGAAGTGGATGAATGATAGAGATGGGAGATGAAGGCTGAAAATACGCTACCCAATTTTAGGCATCTGATAGAGCTACTCCAGATAAAAGTTGAGTTTTCCCTAGGCTATGTATACAGCCAAGGAAGATAGACGCTTTGCTCTAGAGATGGACCAGAGCATCTACTGAGATCTCTCTGTCTCACACTCTGGGAAATTGATTTAACTCTTTCTGTAGACATCTCCATTCACTGACACAAGTTCTATAGTATGCATTCCCTTTCACCCTCCTCTCTGCCACTCTCCATCCAAATTAGTGAATGAGCTTATCCCACATTTCAAAGCTGTTGACTAAACTACTTATATGCCAGAAAGGAGGCCACGCAATTGCCATAACTTTCAGCTTCTCCTCTGACAAGAGGGCAGTTTCTCTGATGTAATCATAAACTTTTCTGATGCTATCAGATTTTGATTGCTCCTCTGTGCTACCAAAACCTTGCTATGTAAACCAAATACAAACAAATTACTTTGTGTAGAAAGGACTGAATCATGTGTTGCAATGAGTTAGATTTTGCCATGGTTACCAAAGTCAAGAACACTCATTTATAGTGCCAGAGTGCTAGATGTTTTCCTAATGTCTATGATATCCTTAAAACTGGGAATCTGATAACTACCCAAAGTACAAAAAGTGTTGATTTTTTTTTTTCCAAATGAAAGAAGCCCACTGTTCTACTTGATCTATACATAAATCTCACTTTTAATACTGGAAAAGTATTACCTCTTTATCATAAGGAAGTTGCTGTAGCATTTCTCGTCTTTTACCTAGAGGAACTTCACAGTTCTTACCACACAATTTAGACCCAACAAAGATGCCAGGGATCATGGAACAGCCTCTCCATCCCCCTTTCCCTCCCCCTCTCCCTCTCCCTCTCCCTCTCCCTCTCCCTCTCCCTCTCCCTCTCCCTCTCCCTCTCCCTCTCCCTCTCCCTCTCCCTCTCCCTCTCCCTCTCCCTCTCCCTCTCCCTCTCCCTCTCCCTCTCCCTCTCCCTCTCCCTCTCCCTCTCCCTCTCCCTCTCCCTCTCCCTCTCCCTCTCCTCTCCTCTCCTCTCCTCTCCTCTCCTCTCCTCTCCTCTCCTCTCCTCTCCTTTCTTTCTAACGATGTTATTTCATCTCATTTGGTATAGTTGTGCTGTAATAACAGCAGATCAAGGAAAAGCAATGGCCACATTTTGGTTCCCCGCTTCTACATTGCCTCAGGGGAAACTGTGACAATCTTATGTCTAGACTGCATCCCACTCTTCAATAGCCAGCCTATGCTGAGGGGCCATTCCCCCTTCTGCTTTGTTCCTCACTGTATTTATTCCTAGTCCACACACACAGAGGGAAGAGTCACAGACCACAGAAATATTCTTATTTTGTGTGCCAGGGCTGGCAACACTAGAAACTGGTTTGATGAACTAAAATGATATTATGCTGCTCTATGCCAGTTTGTTGTGTAGGTGACAGATGTATTGAGAAAAAATAAATCAGTTGTTTATTTACAGTTTTCCTAAATACAGATGTGCTAAAAAAAAGGGGTGGGGGGGGGGGCTGTTTATTTGTGGTTTTCCTAAATACTACCCATAGCACAATGTGTTGTTCAGTTATCTTTTACAATTTAGTGTCATAACTAATTTATGGACAAATGCATTACCACTCAGGGAAATGAATACCTATTTGTTTAAGCCTGTGGAACTCACTTAAGTCTCAGACTGTGAGCATGCAAGCTGCCTTGGGTCATGACAGAGACACGGATGTCACTGAGGGACCCAGTGAAAGGAAGGAACCCTTCCTCAGACAACAGGCACCCCTCCACTTATGCTCTGGCTTTGCTTCCAAATGCTATTGGGCCAGACAAAGAGCAGAAATAACAGGCCTGGGTAGTTGGTGTGAGTTACATGTCAATCTTTTACTTGTTCTCTTGGTCAGTAGGAGGGGTAATCAGCAACTACTGGTCCCAGCACCCCAGCCTTGAGGTGTATGGAGGTGACACCAAACTATGAATGTCCACTCAGCAGGCATGTGGTCTGGGCTACAATCCAGCTCAGACCCAGTAGCAAAGTTCAAGCAGACCCTCCTTGCAGTCTACTACATACAGTTTTGGTTATTCAGGAATAAGGTGGCAATACTACTGTAATAAATATTTTTTGAAAAAGATCAGAGAAGTGGGAGTTGAATGTTTTAATCTCTTTTTGTAATTTTCATTGCATTTTAATGGCAATTGCAATAAAAACACAGATTTCTACCCCCCTCCTCATCACAAAGAGACATACAATCTCAGCATTTCCAGACTGAAATAAAGACAAATTGTGGCAATGTATCACTGAAGTATGACCCCATAGAAACAACAAAATGCATGTAACTATGAAAAAACAAAAAAGATTTTTGGAAGGACCAAACAAAATCAATGTTAGCAAGGAAATTACTTCATATGGATCTGATGCTGAGTTTCCAATTTTCTGCCCCTCCTCAATAGCTTTCTCCTTTTTTGTCTCTTTTGAAAGGGCTACATGGAAAGCATAGCTCATTGTTAAATGATCTGATAAAAGAGGCAGAAAAGAGAAAGGGCAAGATAATTTCACTTGTATAGATGAGCAGACAGAAAAACAATACCAAGACAATCAATTGAGCAAACAGAGGCTCTGGCAGTAACACAAATTATTATGTACACACCATTCTCAAAATTTGAGATGCAAACAAATTTGTAGGGGAGACATTAATCAAGAGATTATTCATATCAAATATATTTGCTTATAGAAGGACTTTTATCTGTGTCTATAAACTACTAAAACAGTAAACAAAAATAGTAATCCTATTCCTCTATGCAAGATTTGCAAATCTGAGCAGAACCCTTTTTCCTCATTTAATTACAGTTTTAGACTAGATCTTCCACTGCTCTGAATTACCATGTTTCTGTGGCATTCATGGTACTCTGTCAACATACATTACCTGAAGTTTGTGTTCTTTGTACACAGTTTAGTGATGGTGAAGATATCAAAATAGAGCTTGGAGACTAAGCCCTATCTCTTTTAAAGATATGAACACAGCCTAGGAAATTTGAACTTTCCTGCATCACATGAAGGTATGAGGAGCAAGCAGCCTGCAGTAGGTGCAACCATACAAAGATTACAGTGTATTCTTATTTGTAAAGGTATATTTGCAAGAAGGCACCTCAAGATGACATTTAATCTGTTTCCCATTCTGGTTTAACCTTTAGCTTCTGAATTGGTGGGCATTTTATGTTAACAAAAAATTTTCAAATGGGTTCAAGTACCTCTTAGGTCTGTTTTTTTTAAGAGGAGTTACAATACACAGATCTGGTCAATTTTAGTAGCAGCTGATCACCTAATTCCTTTAGTGCCACTTGAAAACTGCATTCATTAGTCATACTTCAAAAATGCCTTTTGATATTGAATGCCTGCAATCCATAGATTTCAAAATTTATTTACACTTCCAAGGTTTTCGTCAATTCAGGAAACCATTTTAGTACAAACCAAACACCCATTGCAACTAATAAATATTATGCTTATGTTTTAAATCAAGAACATACATCAAAAATGTGGCCTTGCATTCCATGCCCTACTGGAAGGCAGTGTTAATTATAACTAATTTTCCTCTGAAAAAAATATTTGGACAACATCTGCCCAAAGATCTACCTGTGATTTGTCAATCTCTCTAAACAATCTATTCCAGGGCTTAACTCTGTTATCTGCACCTTAGTGTGTAACCATAATCTTAATTTTTATTATTATTTAAGCACATTATTGCCCACCAGTGAAGAGGAGGTTCTTCCTTCCTAAGACAACTTTTTATTTACTGTAAAGTGGTCATTGAATTCTTCTTTTATAATTATTTTAAGTTACGCTTGTTTTCCTCATAGGTAAAGTCTTACAGCCTTTGGCCATGCTCTGCTTTTCTGTCTTTGATGAGTTCTTATCCTCCGCAAAATTTTGTGCCTGAAGCAAAATCGTAGAATCATGAATAGTTTAGGTTGGAAAAGACTTTTAAGATCTTAAATTCCAACTGTTAACCTAACACTGCCAAGTCTATCAATAAATCATGTCCCTAAGCATCACACCTACACAGAAAATGCAGTATTTCAGTAAGGTTACTATCATTAGAGCTGGGTCTGTCAGGTGGATTACTTCAATATCTCAGAGCCTGTAATCTTGTTTTAACAGTTGTCAGAATGGTGCTTGTCCTTTTGCAGCTGTATTGAATACCTGTATGACTTGCAGTTGGTTTACAATTTTAATTATTTTTCCTGCCCTGCCCCTTTTTTTCTCTCTTTTTTTTTTTTCCTTATTTTATGTATATGACTATATACAGCTAAAAATGAAAGATTTATATATTTTCTTGACAAAGTTTGATTGCAGGGTGACTATAAACTGTGGCAGATATTTGTTAACCCCCTCTCCCTCTGAGCCCCTCCCCTTCCTACTAAGGAGAGGTGATAGGAGGAAAAGAGAAATGGACTTGCAAGTTAGAAAGAAGTTAAAATGTTTTACTAATGCTACTAATAACATAGAGAAAATAATACAAAATATACAAAACCAATCTTGAATTTTCCTGGTAGCTCAGCACTGCTCCAGCAGCTGCAGGGCAGGCACCTAGAAGTCCTGGGTTGGACTCTACAGCAAACCGGAACTGGATTCAAGGATGCAGGATCTGTCACTAGACCTCAGATTGCAGGGACAACTCGCAGGGTCCTCCCCAGATGCTGTCCATAGTTGAAGAGGAACTAGACCCTTGTGATCTCCCACTTTTATATGAACTATCACGTGGATGAGATGGAATACTTAGTTGTTCAGTCTTAGTCACCTGTTCAATTTGCTCCTCCTTGCAAATATGCAATGTGCATTCTTATCAGCAACCTTGCATACCAGTGCTATGTCTACCAAAACATGTATCCAACTTCAGAAAAGTACAGTTACTAAGAAGAACTTAGCTGAAAGAAAAATTCACTAAAAGAGAAACTGGTCTTGTTTTTAACAAAAGCAGGACATTTCTCTACTGAATGTAGTTATTTTCAGTGGAGCCTAGAATTTATTGCAATATGGCCTAATAGAGAAGTTAATAATAAGAAAATTAGCTTGAAACTTGAGAAATTTCAAGCTTTTTTCCTAATTAAAATTCTTTGTTAACCACCATAAAATACCATACATACATATATACTGTACTTTCTACTAAATGCTTGAGAAAGTTTCTTATTAGCGCATATATACATTTCAAAGAAAGCTACTGATTTATATTTAGTAGGTAGGTTTTGTTATTCTAGATGTAATTTCTAAGCCTTGAAAGTATTACAGATCTCAAAAGAAGTTGCGTAGGAGTAGCCTCATTTCACCAAGAAAAACAGATTGTGGAAGGGGAATTCACCTGGCTGAGTGCAAAAGCAGGAGTGAGCATCCTTTAGATTCAGTTCTGTGATAAATGTGGAGTTGTGAATCATGGGAGAAGCAGTCTGTATGTTGATAACACACATGATAAAATACAAGCAAAGAAAACTTCTTAGTCAGTAAAGATGTGTTAATAATGGGAATTGCCAACTGTGTTAAAGATATTCTTTAGCACATAATATCATGAGCATTTCTCGATCAAGAAAACTAACCTGGTGATTGTGGCAGGAAGGTTCAAGTGACTGAGGGTCACAAAAATATTGACAAGTTACAATTGTTAGATCACATAGAAAAGTGAAAGTGGCCCATTTCTAAAATGGACTGTCAAGAAACCATTTACTCCGAAGTGGTTAAGATATACTTGGTGATGCTAAAATTCTTTGAGATATCTTATCCTTCACAATGAAATATGCTTCCTTCATTTCAGGGAGACTGAGAATCAACAGGAACAAGCATCAAGTTGTATATTCAGGAATGGATCATAATAATCTGTTTAATTCTGATTTAAGAAAGTATTATAAGGAGATGCATTTTAGAACAAATGATCTGATTTCCTGGCCTCTATTATCAATTCTCAGTAAACAAGCTGTACAAATGGTAATGGCCTTATGGACATTTAAGGAGGATGCTCATAGAACCTTTGCAATAAATACAGCAAAGTTTTTAATTAGATACCCAAGTGTTAGAATTTGTGTTGTTTAATATTTGATTTAACCTCCAGACCATCAGCAGGGCTTATATTCGACTGTTAGCATACAAAATGCCTTGTCACATGGTATGGCCTTGCTTGTTTTCCATTACTACGCTGACTCTACCACAGCTAATACAACCCATTTCCTCTGGGTAATGCCATGTTTAAGAGGGAGCTAATAAGCAATATTGTAATGTAGATTTTAGAGCAGTTGTGAGAAGAAAGAATCACAGATGAAGCTGAAAGCTTGTTTTACTTTTAAAAAATCACCTTTGATTCTTGAGCTTTTAATATTTTCTCTCTTTTCTGAAGGCATTTTATTCCGGAAAGCTGAACACACTCCCATTAGCAACATGTTCACTCAAGAGCATCTGGGAAAATATATTTGTTGCATTAAAAAACCATATAAATACTCCCACATTTGCTTTGTGGGGGATAATACATAGCAGCTGTATTGTAAAACCCCATGCTTTGCAGAACACAGTCCATCAGAAGAGACATGTGTTTTGGTTCATCTGAGAGAGAGAGACGGCCATAAATCACCAGGTGGTAATAGGAATTGTCTGCAAAAGCTGTGCTCAGCAGCAGAGGGATTGGAGCTCAGAGGAGAGCTCAGTGGGAGAGCAGCTTCCCTGCCTGCCTGTTGCTCCACCATGGCTCCAGCACTGTCAGTCCTTCCCTATTTTAATTTCCTGCCCCAGGCAGGACAGGACAGCTTCCCTCTGCCCTTGGCACAGCTCCCACATCTGCAAGCAGAGATGCCTTTGCCTCTTTTCACCCGCCTTTGCCTCAAGCAGAAGAGCTCCCCATTCTCTTCACAGAATCATAGAGCAGTTTGGGTTGGAAGGGACCTTCAAAGGTCATCTAGTCCACCCCCGCTGCAATGAGCAGGGACAGCTTCAACTAGATCAGGTTGCTTGGAGCTCTGTCCAGCCTGGCCTGGAATGTGTCCAGGGATGGGGCATTTACCACTTCTCTGGGCAACCTGCTCCTGTTCTACCACCCCATTAATAAAGTGGGTTGTGGAGTTACTTTACTTACTAACACACATTAGAGAGCTGCCTGCTTGTAAATAGGCGTGATTTCATCAGCAGAATACAACCGAAAATCCTTGCTGCTTTTCTGTCAGGGATGTGCGATGCCCAGCATAGGTGAGAATGAATGCCTTGATATCATAAAATGATTTCCTAATAGAGGTTCAGACGTTGGACCTGGGAAGAAGCATCTGTGGGTAGTGTGTGACACTGGATCTGATTGTATATCTGCTTTATATTAACAGAGGTGGGAAGCTGCTGAGAGAGTTGGGATTAGCTCCCAGCAGGGTAAATATAGGTATTTTCCAAAGTCTACTGGGATAATTTAGCTGCTTTAACATTTCCCCCCATTTCTGGAAAATGAAAGCTTTCTGTAGTCATATGGTGATTTTTTTCAGCTCTTATTTGGCATAGAAAGGCAAAGCTGTTCTGCATTTATATTTTTTTTTTCCAGGTAGAAATCTTGTCTATCTAATCAGTCAACAGCATCTAGGCTTGCAAAATGTTTTATTTGTTTATGTTTCTTTCAAAAATTTGTTTCTGAACAAATACCCAGTCGTCCTGTTTATTTTGTCTTATATTCATGGCAAAGAGGCAAATTTAGGCCCAAGAATTCTGATGTTGTGGTGTTTTTTAAGATAGAGCATTGGGTGTTAGATGTTTTTAGGCATGCCCATTCACTGCAGTAACAGTACTGAGTAATAAGAATCATTTGATGTTTGCTTTGAGGTACTGACATTTAATAAATACAGAGGAGGGGTAAATGGATGGTACTGATGTGATTACTTTTCTATCTGTCCATTTTATTTAAGAATATTCCTGTGTTTCAGGCATATTCTTTGGGGCTTGTGAAACACTATATTTCCATACAACCTCTGAGATAATTCCATTTCATTTGCCACGAATGCTTGCAGGTAAGGCCCTGCGTGGTACATCAATGAAGTACTAGAGGCACTGGAAGCAAGCAGATGCAATGGGAGATGCCATCACAGACCCTTTCATCATGCTGCTGGCTTGCAGTTTGGACTCCAAAGATTTCTGTGAATCTGACAGGCTGGAAGGGCTTTTGTATGCTGTATAATTTGGAAGTGATGTTGTAGGATGATGTCTGCAGAGGTCAGCTCTGCATCTACAGCGTGGGGCCTGTGGTCAAGGCAGGTCCCTTACCAAGGAACACCAGGCAGCTCTGCATCTGGCTACATCTCACATTCCTCTAGGAGTAGAAAAAGAAAGTAGCGGTTTAAAGGTACTGCAATTCCAGATCTTTTGTGTGAGAAGAACCACTTGAGACTAGTAAAGCTCACAGCCAAACGTATGGTATCTGCCAGAGTGTGAAAAGCCTGGAATTAGTGAAGTCAGTTACTCACCCAGCAGCACAGAGAAGGGGAGATGCTCCTGCTTCTGCAGCGTCACACAGCAGCGACCTTCAACAGAGCCCACGGGGAAACAAAACGCTCATCACGCTCATCACGCTCTCCTCAGCATTTAGTGGAAACAGGTCTTCCCTTCCCTGGGTGGGTGCAAGGGGCACAGATGGAAAGTTCACCCTTTAACCAGAGATCAGAAGATACACTGACATGGCTTCTATTCTTTGGCTCATTCAAGGAGAGCAAAGAAGGGTGTAGTTTTCACTCCTTCCTCAAGCCTTTTATTTGGAAGAAGCAGTGTGAGAAATAGGACGAGGTTTTAAGCCCTTTATCCCATCTGCTACTGGGATAATGAGGTTGTACAGCTGTGCTGCATTGTATCTTTCTTATAGGAGAAAGAGAAGACTATTGGAAAAAAATGAAGATTGTTACATATAAAGATCACAGGGTTTTTCTCATAGGCAGCTCTTTATTTTTAAATGGAAAGCACACAACAAATTGATGGCTTCGTTTTGTAAAATGTTACAAAGCTTCGAACATGGTTAGCTTTATGGATAGTGCACACAATCTAGTTAGTGAAAGGAAATTAATCTATACTGGATTACAGCATCCTTCTATTAATCTGCATTGAAGAGGATATTCTTGGCTGGACAGAAATAACAGGGGTACAACCAACCTGGTGACTTCATCAGGTTACCCTACAAGGTCATCAGTACAACCCAGGGAGGCTGCCATCTGTATTTCCTTTGCTAGTCCTCATTGCGTTGAATGTGCCTCCAGGTAGGAAAACACTGATGTTATATGGAGCCACAGCCTGGCTATTCCCAATAGTCCCACATGTTGCTGTGGCTTGGTCCAGCAGCTGGAGGGTATGGACCTGCTCATGTCTCCACTGTGGGAGTGGGTGTTGGCTGTAATGGGTGCAGTAGGAATGAACGCTGCTTCTGAGGGATGTTTCTCTCTACCACACAGAGCAAAATTGTTGGTGGTGAGGTCATTACTATGTGTGCAAACCTGAAAGGTCTGATCAGAAGGCATCAATGCTGCTGATGTTTCTGCAGTCATTACATCAGTGCCCAGACCTCATGATTGCTGTGCCCAGGCACCTGAAGTGAGATCTCTAGCTTTACTCACCACAAACAAAGCTTTTCACTGCTTCTATGAATAATGGTTTTGGATCTCATCAAATATATTCTATATCCACAGGTGGAAAGGTAAAAAGGACAGAAGCAAATCCAATGTCAGAAAACCACTGTTTAGAGCAAAACAAGCTAGTAAAGAGTAAAGGGTAATCCAGGAAAATTATTTTGCTTGCAATTCACAATTCAAGCCTAACATAGGCAGAAATTATTAACATATTGCAAACACTGAGTGTCTGCTATGAATGAGTTAATGCACTTAGTGTCACTACAGAACTGGCTATTGAAGATGGGCACTTGCTTTCAGTAAAGGTTAGACTCTTACAGGTCCTGATCATCAAGGATTTTGAACACATCTTGTAAGATCTTTACAGGTGTGCACACCACATACAGGAGGGAGTGGTTTTACTATAAGCTATTCCACTGGTATTGCTTATTGGTATATGCTGCCTCATTGGTAAATGTAGAGCAGCTTTATCTCACTTTCACTTAGGAATAAACTGCCTCTCAGTTATCTTGTGGTAAATGTAAGCAGTTACTACAGTGGCGCCAACATGCTACAAATTGATATTTTACTTTATTCTTGTGCTCATAACCAAAATTATGTACTTGCCATCTGTTGTGTGTAGCTGTCCCTTTCCCTTGGAAGTGACTTCAGCTTCAGCAGACACACCATTACTTTAATGACATATTCTAAGGATACATTTAGCTTTCATGGTAGTAGGCTCTTCTTTTTGCTTGTTTACATGGTTCATCTCCCTCTGGAGTTGAGATGATTTATATGTTGGCATGGAAGAGAGGGACCGGACCTGTTCTTTCTGTAGCAGATCCAGCATCAGAGCAGCACTGGTGCTGCTACTCTTGCTATGTGAATAAATACAGATGTTGTGTTTCTGATGCTGCCAGTTATAGAACTTTTACAAGTTCACACCTCAGAAAAATGCCAAAAGAAAAAAATAGATGGAGGGCCGGAGTTGGCTGCATCAACAAACACCTGGAAGCCAAATGGGCAGGAGACTTGATTCTAGTCATGCTCAGAGACTTGTGGTCATTTGGAGTAGAGGATAGTGGAGGATTTTTTAGATCCCCAGAGTTTAATAATTTCAGATGAATGACGATATAGCTTTTGTATGCCCTGAATATAATTTTGTTTTAATGGAATACACATAACATTTCATTGAATATACAAACATGAATATATATTTTTCCACAAAAAATACCTTTACACTTGAGTAATATTTGTAACATCAGTTTCTTAAGACTCTCTCTTGGAACACGGTGGGAACTTAGGTCCAGCCATTAGTCAGTCAGAAAAGATCGGAGATTGGAAGTGAAAAATCTTAGCTGTAGCCCCCTCCTCACCAAATTATGAGCATTTAGCACTATTATTTAAGATTTTAAAGTTTTTTTTAAAAAAAAAAGTTTTGGGAAGTGAAAAAGGGACGATTGTTAGAGCAGTATGAAGTTAGGTGTGCTGCCTATCCTGTTTATTTTCTGAGAAAATAGAAATACTTTATAACAAGGCATAAACCAGTGTAATAAAACATCAAAGAATTTGCAGTGATGCAGCAAAAATAATAGTAAGCCAAACATTTAAAAAGAAAACAAGAATTTTGATATAAGACTGTATAAAGCATACTTTTATGCGGTGCGTAGTTAAGCATAGTTGTGGAGGCAATCTAAACCTTAATAACTTAAGTGTTAGCTCACGAAGAACAATGAATAATGAAGTGAAAGTTCCAAAAGAGCTTAAAACTTATGTCTCTCATTCTTTACATTACTTATTCTTTTGAGGCAAGCCAGGAAATGACAGATCTGTGTTAGAGAAGAAAGGTAAACAGAAAAAGAGGCGTAGGAGCGTTAGAGAGTGAAGCCCTTAGGAGTGCTAGAGCTTCACAGCAAGGAGACTGGGGAGCAGTTGCAAGTACTCTTTGTGAAGGAGTGATGCTGATCTTGGAAACATGAAGTTTTCCATCTGGAGAAAAATTAAGGTGACACACATGGATGCAATGGGAAGGAAAAACCTCTGGTGCAGTAAAGCTAAAAGGAAAGAGGATGCACAGGTAAGTATTTGCAACGCCATATATCTTAAAAAGAAAAGGCTGGTAGAACCTGCAGCTGGATGGTGGGGAAGGGGGGATGTGAGGACATCTATCATGTGCTGGGAAACCAATTTTCTTCCTGCACAACTGTTATTTTTAGGCCTTGTTGGTTACACATTGTTAAAGTATATCTAGAGATAAGATGGACTGATTTACACAAAAAATTAAAAAAAAAGAGAAGTTTCACCTCGGTTTGAAGAAAGGGCTCATCAGAGGTACCAACTGGCAGTTAGTTGATAGCTGAAATGATCAAGGGAAAAACTTGTTTATTATTTTACATTAACCAATCAAATAATTTCATAGTGACAAGCAGAATAAATATTCTGAAAATATAATATGTTTGAAAGGAGAAGAATGAGTCAATCCCTGTGTGTAACATGGAAAAAGAAAGCGAGAAAGCAAAATAATAATAAAGGAACCATATTGGAAAAAAACAGTTGTATAAAGCTGTGCTTAGATAAGAAGCTCTGTGTGGAAGGTGTTGAATGCTCAAGCTTTAAAGGATAAAGCTCTAATCAGTGGCCTAGAGCTCTTTGGCCAGATACTCCTTGAATCATGATAGATCTAGGGAGGAACCCAGAAAGGATGGCAGCAAGGGACCAAGTTCACCCTCCATTGGTGGAAGAAGGGGCTATGGGAGAGGCAAGGTAGGTGGTATGGGAGGGCTGTCCCACTGTGGTTCCTGCTATGTGCTCCTCCTCAGCCAGGCCTTAACTTTATAATCTCAGAATGCAGCGCTGTCACCCCTCTTCTGATGTGCAATCCCACATTTCAGAAATATCCCCTCAGCCTCACCCTCTGGCTGTGACCATCATTTTGTCTTGCAGAGCAGGAGACCCCACACTGGTGAATGGGGATGTGATGTTCAGTGGAGACCATGTGCTCAGAGGTCCACTTCCCAGCTGCTGCACAACTGCAGCATCTCCTGACTGGACAAGCTGAAACATCCTCTGTCATGGGACCACATCTGGAATATTGTGTCCAGTTCTGGGCCCCTCAGTTCAAGAAGGACAGGGAACTGCTTGAGAGTCCAGCACAGAGCAATGAAGATGATTAAGGGAGTGGAGCATCTCCCATATGAGGAAAGACTGAGGGAGCTGGGTCTCTTTAGCTTGGAAAAGAAGAGAGTGAGGGGTGACCTCATTGATGTTTACAAATATGTAAAGGGTGAGTGCCACAAGGATGGACCCAGGCTCTTCTCGGTGACAGCCAATGATAGGACAAGGGGCAGTGGGTGCAAACCGGAACACAAGAGGTTCCACTTATATATGAGAAAAAACTTCTTCATGGTGGGGGTGACAGACACTGGAACAGGCTGCCCAGGGAGGTTGTGGAATCTCCTTCTCTGGGGACATTCAAAACCTGCCTGGACACATTCCTGTGTAACCTCATCTGAGTGTTTGTGCTCCAGTGGGGGGATTGGACTAGATGATCTTTCGAGGTCCCTTCCAATCCCTAACATTCTGTGATTCTGTGGGACCTACAGAGGCTCTGTCTTGCTTATTGGGAAAGAAGATGCCTGAGAGGCATGTAACTAAGCTGGGAAAACACTGATGTGGACAGTGTGAATACTTTCTGGCTAATAACATATAACTTAGTAAGTGACTTGCTTACTTGCAGACAGAAGGGAAAACAAACACAAATTCGTCAAAAGAACTTAATGGCTTGTTCTGTTTTTATAATGTTTCAGGGTTTTATTTTGTAGCCTTGCAACGAAATGCAGCTCATACGAAACAAGTTTATATATATCTGTATATCTATATAGCTGTATATCTATATAGCTGTATATCTATATATATTTTTTTTTCTTTGACAGGCCCTACACACTTCCTGGGGACAGTGACAGAGCTGAAGGGGATCCCGGGCAGCGGGGGAGCCCGGGCTGCAGAGCTGCGCAGGCAGCGGGACAGTTCTCCAGTGAATCTCTCGGAGAAAAAGAAGTAGGAGGGTTCCACCTGCCGGACAAACAATTGAGCCGCTTCCTTCTGAAAAAGGGGACAGGGCAAGTTTCCATCTGCAGTTCTGTGCTTTTACCTGTGTGAGAGACAGAGAGACTAAGCACAGACCTAACTTCTCTGCTATCCATACCAAACAACACTAACAGCTGTGTATAGATTACTGCAATGCCTTCTCTTGCAATGATTTTCTCTTGGGGTTAGTAGATTAGTATCAGAGGTTTCCAGATTTCCTAATTAGCTACAGACCTAAAAGCAATCAGCACAGATCCATTTACATGGAAAAAACAAACTGTCCTGTCTATTCCACTGCTGATTGCTGAAGTAAGTAATATAACTCTCCAGGAGTCCTCTCCCTTGTGACTAATGGGTGCTGGGAGTTGCAGGACACGATGTTCATTACCTAAAAGGAGGATTTTGTTTGCTGTGAGTCAGAGTTAACCTGATGCCCCAGCGTGGAAAACTGTCACACAGTGTTTATTTTTCATTTGTCACAGAAAACAGAAACTTGTCGTTTTTAGAAGCTGAAATTTGAAACACAGATAATAAAGTACTGTTTTTCCATCGCCTTTCAAGCATTATCCAAAACACCTCTTGAGCTGGTTGAATTTCTTGCAGATCCCAGCTGGTCTGACTCATGACCTTGTCTGTTGACACAGTTTGGAAACTGAAGAGCATCATCTCACCTCTTCATGATTTTATCTCAAGTTTTGTCCTTTGTCTTTAGACATCCTGGGGTTGGTGCAGCCTCATACTGGGAATCTGAGCTGTTCCAAACCCTACTACTACACTGAAAAAACCATTTGCAGGAATCTGCCATACAGATTTCTCACAGAAGAAAGGGGACCTGAATATATACATAAATGAAACTCTATATATTTACATATTATGTGCACCTAATCTATGTAACATATAGTTTTGCAGTTAGTAACGTTATTTCCGCTGTTTTTTTTTCCCTGTTTCTTGCCTCCTCTGGGATATTGAATTTGATAGGGTAGAAGGTAGGATAGGGTAGGGTAGAAGATATGGTGTACAGACTGCTAAAAATTAATTGTTTTCATTTTTCTCTCTAATGTGTAAATTCTCACAGTACACCCTGCAGCAGAGCAAACCAGTAACACCAATTAGTGACCATGTTTCTAACGAATTTTGTGCATGTCAGGGATACGGAGAACAGAGAGTAACAGTAAAGAAAAAAAAAAAGATAAAGGAAAAGGTCACTAATGATGGCAGACAAGTCCTCTGCTTCTATCTGGTACAACAGTACCAGAAGAAAAAAGCAGCAGAGATCTGTGGGATGCAAATCTACAGAAGTCAAGGGTGCCTGCAGTCATAGTATGTAAACAGTGTATAGTTTTGTGTTGGAACTGATTAGAAGCACCACTTGTCCTCAAAAGAGCCAGCTAGCATATTTTAAAATCAATCTATAGCTGAATAAATGTACAGTTTAAAAGTTTCATCAAATCTCCTGACTTAAACGGATTCTTGTTACAGGTTAACCAAAGTAGCATTAGTCTTCCCTCACCACCCTCTTGGGACTGACTTTCTCACCTGCTATATATTAATCACACATTTGATTGTGGAGAGAGATACCACCTTGTAGAACTGGTTGTCTTCCCCCCTGATTTAGGAAAATGCTTCACTTCTGTAGGCTGTAAACATACAACCAAATGCTCTCTATGTAGGACAGTTGAAATATGACTGATGGGCATGCTCATTAGAGTAAACAATCGGCAACTTGGTGCATGAAGGAAGGACCAGACAAAAACAGAGATATGCACCGCCCAGGAGCTGGGGAGTTTTGCAAGTTGGCTTCATACTTGCCTGCTCCAGGGTAAAAATCCATCAAATGCAAGAAGACAGATTCTGCTTTTGTCTTTCTGTTAAGAAAATAATATGGACCTGGAGATTATAATGAGTATCTTTAGGTAGCAGTGGGAGAAAGGCAATTGCACTACTGTATACTTGTGTTTTATTGGTGGAGAATGGAAAATGTCTCATTTGCTGTACTTGCTGGTCAGAAATGAAGCTTTAAATTAATTTTAAATTAACCTTGCCTTTAAAATAGTAGGACTGCATTAATCTGTTTTAGGGTGCTGCATGGCTGTGTACACATACTGTCTGCATTTTAAAGGGAAAGCGTATGACTCACCTAATGTGAATGACTATTTTTGACATGCTGTTGCACCAGAAGATCGTGTCAGGAGGATGTAAACAATTGCAGTGGCTGCTGGTCTCCATGCTGTTACTTTCTATAATACAAAATTAATCAAGATGCAGCTGACTGAGAGACCTGAATCCAAACATCCTTCAAGATACTCTTTAAAGTGGAATAACCATAACCCACTTACTAGTCAGATTTAATATAGGACTGACAACAGCTGCCTAGAAGCTGTCATCAGAATGTATTAATTAATTCATCTTGCTTATGTTTTGTTAGGAGGACAAACTATGGAGTGATATTTCTTTTTCAAACACCCAGAGTCTCGCAGTCACCAGGAAAGTCTTAGTCACGTCTGCTTCTTGGAGCTGAAAGCAGAGAGCACGAGAAGAACTACAGAGCAAAACCAATTCACGAAAGTTTTGTGTGCTCCGTAGCTCCTGTTTCTTCGGAGGAAGAGTACGGCGGTCTGTGTAATGAGGGTGAAAACAAAACCAAACCAAAACAGCGGATTAATTCCTGAAGTCGCAGCAAACAGGGAGCGGGAGGTGGCGGCGGCTGCCCGTCCCCAGCGCTCCGCTAGGGGTCGGCAGAGGAGCGGCGCTGAGGGAATTAATCCGTTTGGGTTCACCTGGTTTTAGCCCCTGAAAAGGACTTTTTTCTTTTTCCTGAGGGGAGGCTTCTTTTAAACCGGCCTTCCAAATCCTCCCCTTCTCTTTTGCAAGGGCTCATGGTCGATTAAGAAGACCCAGCGGTGGCTCCGCCAGGAACGTTTGGGAGTCAAAACATACAAAACGCAGTGCTGCCCCGTATAGTATATGAATCCTCGTGGTACGCTGGCAATGTGCCAGATATTGGGATAATTTCTCCCTTATTTCTGCTAGGGAATGGATGACTGGGTACTTGTACAGTGCTTATGAAAGGAGAAAGTTTGTCTTCAGGCCAGGCGGGCTAGCTGGCATCTGGAGTTCATCTTTCCTTGTGTTGCTTTGCCAATGCCATCAACCTACACCACCCTTTATAAGAGCAAAAGGCAATTGAAGAGCAGTGGAGTAGCTACCTTAAATCAAAATAAACCCACAATGGCAGATGAAATTTGCAGCACAAACCCCATTTGTTCCATCCACAGGGTAAAAGTCACCTCTCTAGCCTGTCTTGCCCAGAGGGGTCTGGGTGAAGTAGGGCGCGTGGATTTATGCAGCGGGTCCTGGTTTCTGAATAACAGCCTCACTCAGGGAGTTAAAGTGTGGAAGAGTCCAGCACAGTTGGCCAAGACAAGTGTTGATATGGAAAATCTCGTCCACCATCCCTGGATGTGGAAGCAACAAGTCATTGGGGAGTGCTGTCTGCACCCCTGGGCAGGCCAGGGGGAAGGAGGAACAATAGTCCTGGGATGGTACCAGTGGGAAAGGGGTGGGAAGAGGGTGGAGTAAGAGGAAGGAAGAGGAAAAAAATAAGGGGGTGCACAGTGCTCTTTGGGGAAGTGGGGAAATGAGGCAATAGAGCTGACCTACAAGGGAAATGAGCAATCAGGTGTGTGCAGGCAGGAGCAGTGATAGGTTATTTTTTTTTTCTAAAAAAAAAATTACAGAACAATCAGTATTTAATTCCATTTCGAAATGGAAAGCCATTCCCTATTCATTAAAAATGTACGTTCCATAAAATATGGATCAGCAGCAGGCCCCTCTGGTGAACAGTGAGTTACAGTCCTCCCAATTTGAACTAAATTATTTGTGTTGGTTTTACAATCTGGAATGCAAAGTCCTGTGCTCCAGTGCTGCTTTCCACTGATTTTAAGCAGTTTTATTATAATACTTGCAGCTTTTAAATATATGAACAAAGTAATACATTCAGGGGTTATTGGAGAAAAAAAGGAAAAGGAGACCAGAAAAGTACTGCTTATAATGGAAAATAATAATAAAGGAATCGTAAAGCACTTCTGTGTAGGTGAAAGGCGAGAAGGAAGTAGGACTGAGTAATGGAACCTCCAAGTATAACCTCTTCGAATTATTAAGTGCTTCATACTGAATCATTTGACTTGAAGCTGAAACTACTGTTATAATTACAGGTCAGCTCTGAAACATAAAGTTTCTTGTTACCTTGCCCAGATACAGACAATTTTGTCTAAGGATTCTCCTTTCAAACTCAGCCTCAGTTTAGCACATCCTTGTATTGAAACACAACTGATCTCACTTGACATATATCATCAGTTATAACCATGAAAGAACATCAGAGGAACATGAAGAGACAGTTTGTTTTGCCAGTACACAACAGAATTAAGCCCAATCTTGCCTTGATCTCGGATTTGGATTTACAATGTCTTTCCTGTAAGTTTGCTCAAAATCAAAACTAATTAAGATCTTGGGTGGTCCTGAATTAAAAGGAACTATATCCTCTGAATCATTGATTAGAACCAGGATGCAAAACATACATTTCTTTCCTTTCTAAATAACTTTGTTACTTAGCAGCATGCAAAATCTCTGTTTCTTCATTGTAGGGGTTCTGGGAAAGAAATCTCACTTTTAGTCTCTACCTAAAATGTGTAGGTTTTAGTTTTCTTGCAAAAATTTAAAGCACGTTAAAAAGAATTCTTTCCCTTCAGATTAATGAAGGCATAAGCTTGAAATCCACTTGAAGATTAAGGGCACTGTCTTCTCTATGGAGTCACACTAAATTGAATGTTATTTATAATTTATAGGAATGCTGAGTAGGAGGAGATTCCTGCAATATATAAACTTTCATCCATTAATTTAATGAATATAATTATTGCCTAAATCTTATACATAATTCTTACCATGTTGAAAGAACAGTCTGTACAGATTTTTCAGAACATTACCACTAAACCTCCTTAAACTTCTCTCAACTTACTTTATTTGAGATGCACTGGATATTACCTCATTCTTCTGGGTACTGCATTACTACACACTTTGTAGGTTCCTACCACACATATTCATAAATATTATAGCACAAAATACACATTATATAGAATTATTCACCAACCAAATGTAGATGCTTTTACTCCTAAGGCCTGAGCTATGTCCTGTTGAGCAACTGCTCTCTGGCTGAAAATTGATGAAATGTCTTTGATCTTTAGAGCTGGTCACCAGAGTCTGATGCAGCTCCCACTGAACTCAGTGTGGATGTCTCTCTTGATTACAGGGAGAGCTGGTTTTGGTCTTTGAAGGAGACACTGTGTCTCCTACTGAAGCAGAGCACTTAGTTGGCACCTGTCTCAGCTATTGCTGAGCAATGACTCTGGGTTTAGACCCATTGCTGTTCCACCACCTTGGTTTGACTTTGATGTGTATTTTTTCACATCGTGACATGAGGATGTAATACAGGCTGAGGCAGATTCTCAGCTTGTGGAAGTCAGTATAACAATGTTGTTTCTATTAGCGAACCTGTCTCAAACATTCAGGGCCAGAAGCTGCCTATTTCAGTGGGCACACTATAGTCCAAAACCTCTGGTAGATCCCTGAAGATAATAAGGACCCTTCCCTTTGAATGTCACAGCTATCTGAGAACAAACCTGTTTCACAATTTCACTATTTGTAAATCAAATCATTACTTTGTGCTCTCCATCACACAGCTGAAACTTTGTCTTCTAATGTTTGAGCCACTGTGACCATTTGAGTTTCATAGGCATAATACTCCTAGTATAAACCAGTTATTATAAACAATGTACTTTCAATAGGCAAAACTGCTAGTCCATCAGCAAGACTAATTATGATTTATACTGCTCCATTCACAGGAATCTATAAGTTCCTTCTTTCAGAACAACATCTTTTACATAGTATTCCTAATTTTTACTGTGCAGACTTCTGTTGCTGTCCCTTTGAAATGCCTCTCATTTACACATTTAATCTCTTTTTCAAGGTTTTAACACTTGGCTGTGTATACATTCACAGCTGTGACAAATTTCACCTCTAAGTCTTAGAGCCTTTTTATTTCTGCACCAACATTTCACAGAAATCACAGTTGTCCTTAATTTGAAGGAATCCAGAAGCAGCAGCTTATGAAATCCAGATATTACCCTGCATTTCTGCAAACCACAACAGACACCTAGGTGGTTACAGTTGGGACCTATTCCAGATGGAGGCACAGAGAGAGAAATTTCAGAGGTAGATCCCTGCCAGCGTACTGCAATTTGCTGGGGCTGAAATTGTTTTGTACTTCTGAAGGTGGGGAAGGGAATTTTCTACCTTTTCCCCCCTCTTTTCCCACTGGGGAAAAAAGTCGCTGCACATCAGCAGCATGTGTAATGAATACAGAGTTTGCAAAGGGCAGAGCTTGTGGATCCCTTCCTCACTGCGACTGGGAAGGTATGTAATAACTACATTACCATGACAGGAAATACTTCTTGCTCCTTATATGCATTTATGAGAAATTGCAAGCCCAGTAAGAGCGGCCACAGGCTTTTTGCTAACTCTGCTGTGAGAGTTTGCTGTCTGAACTGGAGTCTGGCACCAGGCATCCCCGGGTCCGATGTGGGATAACAGTGAAGGACTTGAAAGTTGGGGCACAGGTTGTAAACAGAGGCTGCACAGATATAAACAACTCCATGAAGGACAGATACTGGCTGTTGGAGAAGAGCAGCCTTGAGACCTGAGAAGAAATTACTGTATTTCAAAGTATATAACAAAGAAAAGCAATGGCAAAGTATGGAAGCACCCCAGCTGATCAGCTGGTGCCATCCCTGCCACGGCCTAGGAAAATCATACCCTCTGGTGTCACTCAGTGCTTTGTCTGGGGTAGAGGCGAAAACCATCCAGAAATGCAAACATCTTGCAAAAAACTCCAGGTCCTGAATCTGGGGAGAGAAGTGGGATCACTGTCTGCTCCCACTGTTTGTCACTGAACTCAGCAGGACCCATATGCTACAAGCAAACAGGTGGAGATGTTTGTGGGTCTGTCTGAACTATATGTAAAGTATTAATATGAAATAATTACAGAACCAGAGGCTTACGATTTTGCTACTAAACACTGCTGCTCAAGCACTTCTATGCGACCAACTGGTAGGTAGATGACGATGTATTCAAATAAAATTCCCTATTTTTGGTATCTATATAATTGTCCTGTCAAGATTTTAGTAGTAGAAAATCTAGACTAAGGTCTGAGCAAACAGGAAAAAAGTAAAGTTTATGACTGAAAAGTGATTGGGTTAAAAAAATGGAGGAAAGAACAGCTCTGAAGCTGTGATCAAAAGATCTAAACAGATTTTTTGAACAGACAACTGAATCCAGTATATGCAACTATTCCATGCTGTCTATACTTAAACCCCCTCCAAGTTACAAACAGTTGCTAGAACGCATGTGGATATTATATGGAGAAATTAATTGTAAGGCTGGGTACCCATGGCATGGAAAGCAGATCCAGGCTAAATTGTCTGAAATCCAAATGGTGAAGGGCCAGGTTCCAGCACATTCTTCCCACAGGCTTGGCCCAATGCTTCCTGCCTTTCATTGTTTGCTCCTTGGGGAAGGAAATCAGGTTGGGATGTTTTGGGGAGAGGGATTTAGTGATCTCCTTAACACCAGAACAGCTGTATCCTTTGCTTCAGAGCCTGACCAGCCTAAATCTCCTAAGGGAGAGCTAGACTCACCCAGCTATATAGACATTTACACACAGAGTTTGTGAGGGCTGCTCAGTTTTTATCTGAAAGGATCCAGGTCTATACTCTGGCGCCATTTCCTGGAATTTCCCCATCCACCTCCTGATTTTGGTAAATAATGTTCCCAAATTTTTGGGTTGTCCTAGTGCCAACACATACACAGCATTGACATTATCTGGTAATTAAATCATACCTGTCTCATTCACTGTGTTGTCAAAGCAGACCATTTGGAATGTTGATACAAGAAAGATAATAATCTTAAGTTGCACTGAGGGGGTGGGGGGCTAGACTGGTTATTAGGAAAAATTTCTTCACGGAAAGGGTTGTCAGGCATTGGAACAGGCTGCCTAGGGAAGTGATGGAGTCACGATCCCTGGAGGTGTTTAAAAGACTTGTAAATGTGGTCCTTACGGACATGGTTTAGAGGTGGACTTGGCAGTGTTAGGTTAATGGTTGGAGTTGACGATCTTAAAGGTCTTTTCCAACCTAAATGATTCTATGAAATTGCACCTAGTCTGAAACCTGGAACAGGCATCTGCAACAGCAGGTAACTTGACAGTGTGACTTCCTTAAGAAATGAAGATGCTTGGAAAAACAAAGCCACATTAGCAAAAATGCACAGCAGCTCCTTTAGCAAATCAGTATGTGCTGAAGTCAGTGGGAGCAGCAGGAGAGCAGCACCTCTAGGAAGAAAAAAATTAAAAAATCTCTCCATATGTTTTAAATAAGAGGCCAGTACATAAAAGAGTGGAATGTGAATCTTCCTAATGCTAAAAGAATACAGAAAAAGTGGTGCTTACTAATTATCTTTTCAATTGGCTTAATATGTCACCTGATGAGTATGTGCCTCTGCTGGGCCATCTGGGAGTTTAGTAGCTGCATGAGGCATTAGGTTACATTACAAAACACGTAGGAATTCATTATCTGGGGCAATTCTCTTTCAGCCATCAAGCTATTCCCCCTACTTGGAGCCAATGAGTTTATTTTCTCATGAAACCTACACTATATTCAGGCCCTAAAATAAGTACTAATTAGCTGAAGATAAGAGTCAAATAAACCACTTTAATTGGGAAACAGAAATTGGCAGTTAGACATAAAAGTGTGTATGTAAATATGCTGATTATCTTCAGAGTTTGATAAATCATCTGTTTTCCCTGCAGAATGCAGGTATTTCTTCCCAAACCATGAGAACACTGCAATCATGTCAATGCCTTAATTATAAAAATAAGTCCAAAATAATTAAATTGACACCTTTCTGCCTATCTGGGAGATGCCGTCCTGTGTTTTGCCTTGGTAATAAACTCCTTTAAGTACCTGTAACTAAAAAATGAAAAGCACTCTACCTTTCATTCCTCCTTCATGTAGGGAGTGACAAATAAAAGAAAAATCAGAGACCAAATTAAAAAGTGCGAGAAACACTGACATGACTATACTGAAAGTCTCTGTTCTTAGTTTCTTACTTTGAACTTATATTGTACCTTATGCATTTCAAATCCTGATATACTAGTATAAACACCTTAAGCTGCAGAATTATTCAAACAAAAAACACCGACACTCTTGTGTCAAAATCTTCAGGACAATGTATATGTTCTTGTGCAATGTCCCAGTTACGGGATCATATTCTAATGGAAAAATATTCTACCAGAACATTTTCAACCATCTTTCCTCTCCAATCTTACAAGGTCATTCACCGTGAAGCAGCAAGGTCATAGAGTAATTACCCTCTCTAGACACCTTGGTTTTATTAGTGTGAGTGTAGTTATTACTGAGATTCTGTTCTCTATTCTGTGACAGAATTAACGTAAGTAAATATGACAGTAGGTTACATCTACTTGGACTGAGCTTAATCTGACGCGGAGCTGGATTTTTGACATCCTTGAATATACATTAAATTTTAAATAGCACAGAATTGTCACACATGAGCAGGTGTTTTGCTGTTTGCAGCACTGATGCCCCTTGCAGAGCTAGTGAGGCTAGATTTTTGTGAAACCAGCATGGTATCAGCAAGGAGTCTCTAGGTTTCCTGATGAGGAAAAAAGTTTACCTCAAACTGTATTGTTCAGAATATGAGTTCTATTTAACTGCTTATTTTGAAAGGGGAAACCTAAAGCAGATACTGAGACAAATGATGTAATTTCATCATGGAGTAAGCATTATCTTAAACCATGCCTGTGAGCTTGAGCTTAGGGTCAGATGACTATCAAGGCTAATTTAACTTGAGTGAATGCGTGGTGACCTCATATCTGTCCTGCAATAATCTGGAACACTACAAAGATGTCTTAGGACATCTGTATGACCTATTTGGGATTGCCTATGGCTTGCTGAAGAGCTTTATTCGAAGAATCCCATGGGGTATGTAGAGAAGATGGATCCAGGAGTGTTGGTTGCTTTTCGAGGGTCACCTCCTCAATCTCAAACATGGTCCATCCTGAAATGAAATCAAGGAAAACTGGCAGAAGGTCTCCTAGACGAACAAGAAGTTCCTAATGAAACGTAGAAATAAAACCAAAGTGTACAAGAAATGGAAACAGGGACAGAAAACTCACGAGGAATATAGAGACACTGTCTAAACTGGATGGGGGCTGCCCTTGGTTACACCAGTGCTGAGCTGGCCATGAGTCCCTGCAGCCAAACCCTTAGGAGAGGAAATGCTCCCGGTGTTCTTACTTAAGAATAGGATTTGGAAAGCCAAAGCCCATCTGGAGCTGAATCTGGCTGTGAAAGGCAACAAGAAGGCCTCCTGCAGGCATATCAACCACCAGATTAAAGCCAGAGATTATTATTTTTGCATAATCTTAATACAAGGAAATGGTCAGTTATGAAAAACGAAAGGAGAAACACTTTCTTGCCATTCCTGTTCTCTCTCCTTATTCTCTTTCTTTAGCTTCTTCCCTCTTTATGGTTAAGAGCCAAGCCACACACTTTATTGGGGGAAAGCTCCATTCATACTTGCTTTCTCCTGTGTAAGAAAGACAGCGGACTTTAAACTACTCTTCCTCCTTTCTGTGAAATGTTACCTGCCACTAGTCAGCAGAGACCCCTGTGTGGCAGGGCCAGAAGCGGAAAGGGCCTTTCCCTCTCTTCTACTTGCAAAAGTGAGCAGGTGGCAATATCTCTTGAATACTAAAATCAATTGCATGGTCCTTTAAAACTTCTGTGCATCACTGTAGACTTGTATAGAGGGCCAAGTATGTGGGCTTTAACTTTAAAACTGAAAACCTGTAGATTAACGTGAAATTTTCTTATTCCCTCGCTTAGCAGTGTGCTTACTTCCAGCCTGTGCTGTCCTCATTGAATTTATAGACAAGCTTTTATTTCCAAATTCCTTAAACCTATCTTTATTTGCCTGCTAAAACAAAACAAAAGAAAACAACCAAACAAAAAACTCCTAAACAAACACCACAGGAAAACCTCTGCTTTTTTTAAAAAATGGACAAATATGGTGGCAGGAAAACAGTGTAGAAACAGCTGGTGCAGGAGGTTATGAACTTCTTATAAATAACTGTAATAGTATAAAGACATTGTGCCCGCACCAGCTTCCAGAGAAACTGCAGTCCTTGAGCTATGTGCTCATAATTGTCCCTAGAAAAATATCCATTAGGAACGGCGAAACTCTGAATACGAAATACCTTGTGACATTTATGCCAGAATACCAGATGCCTAAGAGGTTAAAAATGTTTGGAAAGCTACACAGCCTGCAGCACATGTTCTGTGGTGAGGAAGCACTGCTGGAATGAATGCACTGTATTTTCACTGGGTAAACTGCTTTCCATTGACTTGCACCATTATCCAGGGTCTGTACTCCTGTTTCCAATTATGGCTCTTTATTTTTCTCATTCCAGTGAGGGAAGTAGGTTCTCAACATAAATGTCACAACCAGAATCGACTGAAAAGTTCCAAAATCAAATTCCAAAATCTGGGGTCAACAAAAACATAGAGGAATAGATTAAAAATTAATGTTCAGTTTTTGAGCCAGCTAGAGAACTGATAAGAACAGTAGAGAGCTAACGTTTTAACAGACTGTTTTTCAGCTCATTCTGGACATCAATGACTAAGTAAGGTATAGCAGATATCAGTTTTTCACAGCCATTGACATATTGACCCTTTTTGCTTTCTGGAGAAGACAGGAAGAAACATGTGATTGCAGCAACAAGGTTTCTGCAGTCTGTAGCCCAAATCAAGACAGAGACCAACAAGGTGTTATTTCTAGTGCTAATGTGAATGCAAAATTCTTACTGGCAGAATTAATTGGATCATCAACTGATTTATTAACTCCATTTGCTACCTGTTCCTATTTCAAATCATAGCACCACTGCACTAAGAAACCTCCAGCTTTTCTACAGGAAAAGACACCTGCAACAAGAAGAAACTCTCCCTAATGTTGGGGGGCTGGTTGAGACTGCAAACCCTATCGGCATCCTTGCACAACATGTGGCCAGTTCACACAGCTGAAAACTTGGAGATAAAAACCAAGCAGCAGAGCGACTCTGAATCCTCATTGCTACTGCTAGCAAAGGCTCCCTATGCAATTGTGCCAAAATACTCAATCAGCACCATGTGGCATCGTAGGGTGACGAAGTGCACATAATTTTCATTTTTCTGTAATGGCAAAAATGCTCACTAAAACCGAGGTTTTTTAATCTCTCCTCAGCCTGCGGATGTAATAACTCTTATCTCTTGTGGGTGTCCTGAGGCTCTGGAGCAGGCTGCAAGCGCAGAGAGAAGAGCACCCCTTCTGCTGGAGATGACCAGTTGGACAGCAGGGAACACCTCCCTTTCTTAAATGAAAAGCCTCATGGAGAGCTGCCTTTTAATAGGTCCCAGCTTTTACGTGTGTCCAAGACCCCTTAACATCAGGCTTCATGTATGGGCATAGCGCAGAGCCAATTAGTGATCTCCTCAGAGGCATGGGCACAGCGTGAGCATTCGCACTTAACATTTTTAGAGCAGACAGCCAGAGATGATCACAAAGTACTGAGCTGGCAGGGTGGACCAATGTGCACCATGCTGGCAATGAGACATTTTTATTTCTCTTATCGTGTGGTAGGGTGTTTACTTGCTGGGGTTGTTCTTAAAGTTTGCTTTCCCTCTCACCCTCCCCCAGTTAAATGCATTTTCCCTCCTGTCTGAACTGATTTTTGGTGCCAGAAAGGTGAAGTTGTCTAATAAACAGGCAGCGTGCTGACTGCAGGCTGCAGGGCAGTGTGTTCGGAGAAGCTACAGGCACAGCATGGCAATTAATTTCATTTCTATTCTGTTGTTTTGTCATGAAAGCAAAGCCTAATTGAAGATAGTTAGTCTTTAATGAATAAAGCTCTCTGTATTTTCCAGCTGTGGCCATGTAATCAGTGTTCACCCACATGAAAAGGATTTTTTGTGCCCATATTTCATTTTGATGTGCATCTGTGCCCATATTTTGCCCTTCTTCTGATTGGGTTGACATTTTTCATCTTTATTAGTTCTGCCTTTCACTTCTGTCTTTACATTTGTGTTAGAAAACAGGAACAAAACCCCAGAAAGCCCCAATGGATTGCATGATCTAATAGTTTATCAGAGTGCTCCTCTGACCTTGGTAATTTAAATTGATTAGATTCTGTTTGGTTTTGCTTACTATTTTCCAAACCACTTTGTTGTAATACATCAGATCTTTTCTATCCTGTTATTTTTGGTCACTCTCTCTCTCCACAACACCACTGTGCCTCTGCAACACACTTTTTAATTAGTTTCACCACAGTCATCAGCTTTGTGATTATCTCTGCATCTTGAACACCTGGTCTGACTTTAGAAATGACTTACCATCTGGTCAAATACTGGGTAATTATAACAATTTAATGGCAGGATAGGATAGTGTTGGTTAAGAGACTTGATTTTTCCCTCCATTCCTTCCCCTCATGCAGTTTGGTTGCATTACTTCAAATTAAATTAAAATCTCATCATCAAGTTATCGCTCTTGGGTGTTTCCCCCCTTCCCCCCCCTCCTTCATTCACAATACTCATAAACATCTCCTGAAGTTAGTTTAGTTTTACACTCTCCAGACATTATGTCTTTAAGAACTGTGTGAATTACTGCTTTAAATTCACTGGTATGATACTTATTCTATAACTTCCATTGCATATCAATAAATGAAGCAGTAAATGGGTCTTTTCTGGCAAGTAAATGCTGAGGCAACTGCAGGGGGGCCGTTTGTCAGGAGCACATACAAATGGAATCTCACTAATGTGCAACAAAATGTTTTGAGTTTTTTTGCTGTACAGTTTAATACTACTATATGCATACTCTTGGCAGCTGATATGCTGAACCATACTATAAATAAGGTGATTTTTGTGAAAAAGTCAGTAGATCGGATAATGAACTTCATGCAGTCTAGTTGTTTTATGATTGGCTCGTTTTAAAACACTTGGGTGAATAAGGTGGTGGTTTTCTTTCTTCCTCTTTTTTTCTTTCTCTCTTAGATATTGTCTGAGAAAAGGACTTGTGAAGCAACTTCTCAAGCTTTTTTAGTCTATTACTAGCAGCTGGTTTGGAAAAGTAAATAGATGTGGTTCATGTAAATTTCTTTTACATTATGCGAAGGAAAAAATGTTATCTAGATATTTTTACACTGAAATCCTTTCAGCATTTGTAGTGTGCCAAAGTATATTGTTTTAATTATTCAGATTGCATGATGATAATTACAGTAACAAAAGCAATAATGAAGTATCCTTCCATTGGGAAATGAATGAGAAGGAGAACCCTTTTATAAGCCATTTTTCAGGTGCTACTGGCAAGAAAAAAAGAAAGCCCATTTAATTTTCTAGGGAATCTTTCTTGTATAAATACCACAGAGTATTAGATTAATTTTTCATCCAGGTCGCTGGGAACCTAAATACTTTTGTCATGTAATACTTCCTTCTAGCAAACACCAAGCTTAGTCTGCAAAAGCACCAAGTCTATAAAACAAAGAAAACATTACTGGAGGTGAAAAATAAAAGGGGACATGGAATGAATCTGGAAAGGGAATGATAATCAACAGTATTGTCCATGTATCAAATAAAAATCCCTCTATTACATCGAACACAGGATGTGGCAGGAAAATCTAAAACTTGTTCTTCATGTACAGGAGAGGAGACAGCACCACCACTCACTGCGGTCATGGTCACTGTGTCCCAGGTGAGGGGCTGAAACCCAGGCCTGGTCTGAACACTGCAATTCTCAGCATCTCTGCAGGATGGACTGCTTTGTTACCCCTGCTATCGAACCCCTTCCCCTCTGCTGTGACATGAGGAGAGCTCACAGGCACTCCCCTGGTGCAGCTCTCTGTCACTTCAGCAGAACAGCCTCTGTGTTTCTGTCCAGGGGGAAACTACCACAGTTGCTGCTTGCTTGGAAAAAACTACATCTTTGCACTACCTCTTTCTTTGCAGAGGAAACCACCTGCAGAGAGTTTTCTGAATCACGAAAGACAAGCTGCCCCCCTCCTGCCCCGTCTCACCTTGTGCTACCCGCTGTACCCTTTAGCCACAGCAGTGACTTCCCATTCCAGGCACATTTGCTGCAGGTCTTGGTTGTGGCCCTTGTTTACTTTTTTTCAGAGAGATATTTTTATCCAAATTATTAAAACGTAATAACAGTTAGACCAAAATATCACCAGACAAGAGAGATACATATGAGAGCTGATGTATGCAGCAGCTGGTGAGAGAACACCAGCCTCTCCATGAATCCAACACACTTTTCTCTGCTCAGCTGAAGGTGACAAACTACTCAGTCTTCAGAGCTTTAAGGCTTCTGTTTGTAAAAATGAAAGTCCTTGAAAGCCTCAAAGAACTAATTGGAAGACAAAAGAAAAAAATAAGGGCTTTCTTAGTATAAATGTACATCATCAGTATAACCCTGACTTTCCATGACAGGAAAATTATTTTTGCAATAAATTGTTTAATCAACCAAAACTCAAATCTTTCTTATTTAATCAGAATATTCGGAGAAACAGGGGGTTTAACTAAAGTCACTTCATCAGGACCTTGCCACTGCTGTGCACTCTAATAGGTAAATTTTAGTTTTAACTCTGCAATCAGTTCCACTTGGGTAAGCTCTCACATGGAACCGTACTGGTGTATGATTCCGGAACCAGGGTCACAGCAATGCAGGTACACTGTGGCCCCAGGTTCCTTGTGGCACAGCCCTGAGTGACAAATACCTTAATCTTAATCTGATAATTGACTCATATTATCTAGGAAGTCCAAAGAATAGAACCTCAAGGTTAAAACAAGGTAATCGTTGGCTTGCTTAAAGAAGCAGTAGTAAGATTTTTTTTTTTTTTAATTATACATTCTTTTCATAAATAAACCACTGTAAAATAATAAAAGATGGGATACAGTCTGTCTCACTTGGGTGGGACATTTTAGGTGTGGTTGTGTTGGTTATAAAGCAAACCAGAGTAGCTAGTCAGCTCTGGATTAAACTTCACTGAGCTAAAAAGCCTGTTTTTTTCCACCCAGATGAGACCCCTGCCCTGGTGCCCTGCCTTGTTCTTGCAGAATGGAGGGCAGAGGGTGAGCTCAGGGAGCAGGGAGTAAGGGACGCCCTTGGCCCAAGGAGCTGATGGACACAGCAGGAGCCCTGGATGGTCTCAGCAGAGACAGCCACTGCAGAGCATCCAAAGGGAACTTGTTTCCTAATCCTGGCTAAGTGTGCCCCAGCTCTGTGACTCTGCTTTCAGCATGGATCTCTACTGAAGTTCCGCATAGGTGCCTTCTCTCAAGCAAATCGTCGCCCTGTTGGTGCCAACTCACCAGAACAGTTTTGGTAGATAAACATAATAAAAACTGAGACTTATAGAAATAAAAGCCTCACTGATTGCAACAGGGGCAGGATGTCACTTGGCAAGAGAATGAAAGTATTATACAGAGGTTGATTTGCCCCAGTATGAAATAAATTCAGGGTACAAAGCAGGTGATCAGAGACGGTCTTAGTGATGAAGCAAGTAACTGCTGAGGTGAAATTTCAAGAAACTTAGGGATTAACTTTTATTCATAATCCTTTTGAAATTTTAGTCCTATCAACTTGTGTGCATGTGTGAGTAATCTTATTTCCCATATCTTTAATTTTATATTCTAATAGCTAAGCCACACCCTTCCAAACTCATAAATTTAAAGCCACTAAATCTAATTTCAATTAAAAAAAAAAGAAATAGATTGAGAGTTTCACAGGGCTGGTCACATTGTTTCCAGTGAAATGTGAAGCATTCCTAGCAGAGGACTAGTTTAAGACCAGCTACTTGATCTACAGGTTTATCAACCAAAAGAACTAAGACAATTTGCAAAACCACAAGCAGTTCATATAAACTAGGAAAATAAACCATATTTGAAAACATTGGCATGTAAGCTCAACTTTGCACCTTGATATTCTTTAAGGTCTTAGGGCTGGTCTTGACTGAACCTGATAAGAGATATATAAAACTGAAGAATCAGAGACCTTATTCTGTATTTCCATCTCCAAAGGTGTTGTGGCTAGTGTCAGCAGGGAGGACTCTCCTTACAGTGTCACCTTTTCATTTTCTGTAGTGAAAATATGATAGGAAAGAGAAAACCAAAAATGTAGTGGAGGGAGCTGAGTCATACATCTTAGCATCTGGATGTGTTATTTGGGATAACGGCAGCAAGAAGGGGAGATATGTACTCTGCCCTTGGCTGCAGCAAGTCAGTCCCCAGAGAGACTTACACGTGAACTGCTGAGGAAGGCATCATGTTCATGCAATCCCTTGCATAAGATACCTGTCTTTAAGTGTTATGACTTCAAAGAATGGAATCAAATTAATTTTATTTGCTTTCCTGTGCTCCTGTCCTAATACACATTCTCTTTCTGATGTTGCCAATATGATGGCAGGTTTGGCTGGGCTGCAGACAGGAACTGCACCCAGAACCTCAAGGTGAGATTCTGAGCCAACTGAACTCAAAGAAGAAATTAATTACTTCAAAGGTAGTAGCAGATCCCAAACTCCAGGTGAAGTCTAGCCACTCCAGAAGAAAGACAGAGGTAGTGTGTCAACATGCATTACTCCAGTGTCTCTGGAAAACAAACAAACAAATGAACGAAACCTCTTAACTAACATTCTTATGGACTGTTGGTAACTGTGCTGTAAATAGCCTTAGCTGAGCTGCAGGAAAACTCTCTTAAAGTTGACATTCTCTTGGTGTAAACTCGGTAACTATAAAAATTAACACAAGGAATGACCTCCTTGGCAATCAAGTGTTATCCTCAAACAAAGCTTTTTCTTCTGCAAATACATGACTGTTACCACCACAGATTGTATGAGTGATCCATCTGGCCTGATATTGCTTTCCATACAATGCCAAATATTTCCAATAAGTAGTCAAGAAATTCTTGTTAGCGTTTTACAATAACCTATTCATTTCCCTTGATTACTACTAGCCCTATGACTCCAAGCAGGAGGATTTCTAGTTCTCTAGTGAGATTTCTAACTGTTATAGCAAGTGTCACCAGATAATATTGTTGCACAGCCTCTTCTATGTTCTTGTTAGTATTTTAGCAGGATTTTAATATTTCAGAAAATATTGCACAGTTACCAATTTTATGGTGCAATGACATGCAACAAATGAGATATTCTGTCAATTTGGTTTTCCGTATTTCTATCTATAGGCAACTCCAGACAGAGCAGCTTCCTGGGGACCAGGATTTTCTGGCTAGCTTGAGACTCCTACAAGAAGTTTTCTTTCTTGTGGTTTGTTTTATGGAATTCATCTATGTATACAAACACAGCAAGATGGATTATATCTTGTACTCCATGCCACTGACTTTTCCTTCTTGCTAAATCAATGTATTGTCCACAAATTCTGCCATTTTGTAACTGGGTGAAGGTCGTTGCAGAAGTGTCTGAGAAAATTGTGTCTAAATAAGGGTCAGTGTACCAGTATTCTTTTATGGGCATCTAAGTCTAGTTGCTCAAGAACTTTGTTCGTTGCCTTGAATCAACAATTAGAATAATAGCATTACTGCTACAGTGATGCTGGTGAAGTCACAAAGGCCACACTAGCCACCCATGCCAGCTAGAATAATTACAAGCTTTCCCCTGCTGACTGCAGGAGTTCAAGTGCACATCCACACCACACACCATGTCTGAGTAAGGTCTTTGTTTCCCTGTTGTTCGTTGCCCTGGCCAGATGCAGTCCATCATTGCTGTGAGAAACCACCAGGCCTGGTTCAGTGGACTGCTGAGTTACAGGCTCTTGCTGTAGCAGTCATCCCACCTACAGCTGGCCAGACCCCCACCAGCTCCAGCAAATTCATTTCCCTGGAACAATGATGTCTTTGTTGGGTGTTAAGAGCATTTGAACAGCTGCACTGCCACAGGAATATAGCCCTCAAATAAAGCTTGCCTGTATTTAGGCCCAAACAGAATCCCTCCTTCACACCCAATTTCAAGGGTTAAAGATTGGATGCAGTATTTACATTTCATATACAGGCAAGACGTCTGGAACCCTTATAAAAACATCATTATATTTATATTCCGTATATGCAGAACCATAGGCGCATTATGTCAAAGTGATGCCAAATCAGAGACTAACACCTACATCTGATTATGAAGGAATAATATTTTTTGCTAAAAAGTATTTGTGTTATATATGGTATTTCCATCATGTCTACAACAGCACCAGTGATCAATTATAAGTCTTGCAAAACTTACCTGCCTCACTTGCCAAGTGGATTATTGTGAAAAGGTCCCTGAAGACCATCAAGTGACTTAAGTTATTCCACATTAAATGGAAAATTGATCTAGTGACTAAAGAAGCCAATGCTGTGATGTTTTCTGTACCAGTAATCTTGAATTTTCAGCTTGCTACAGTTTGAAAAGAAATCTAGTGCACTTCATAATGATACCATGGTATTCTCTAACAATTATTGTTGTAAGAAAAGCTATTAGTATTCTTTTCAACAGTTTTAACGCATTTAGTTTGACTTTCCTAATAAACTGTAGAACAGATAACAATGGTTCCTAAATATTGATCTGTCTTCAGTTTGCTTGCAGCGTTTGAAAATGTACTGAGAGGCTTTCTTGCTTCTATAAGCTGCTGCCATGCTTAACATTTATTTCCAATAGACTGATGCTTTCTTTCCAACACAACAGCAGAGCTCTGCGCTCTGTGAAGCACCAACTCCGTGACCTTGGGAAGTGATATTGACAGTGACACCCTATCAGTGTGTCTCAAACTGGATCTCTCACTAAGTCTCTGTGACACATGGACTATATTCAAAACTTAAGAGCCAGATAATTTTTTTCTAGAAGTTTTTGCTTTCACTTTCACAAATACACAGATAAGTCTCTTTTGGTAAAGGTCTGAGCAAAAATAAAGACAAGGTTCCAAAAGTTAATGGAGGGAGGGGCATAATGTTGGGTATTTTAGTGTTCACACAGTGACCATCAGGGTGCAAAGAGGATATCTGGGCATCTGGCTTTTTGGCAGTGACAATGACTGCAGCTTTTCTGTAGAGAGAGTCTGTCAATGCAGCTGCTAAGAATAAAAATTTTGTTAATATGTTCAGTAACTACGCTGTATCTTGACTTCTGTATACTTGATGTCTCATAATAAAAATGTATTTTGTAAAACAGGTGTTATAAGCAAAACCAGCATACTGTATAAGAATTCTCTCTAGAAAGCATGGGGTATTTATTGTATCTTAGTGAAAAAAGAGTCATGAACTTTCAAACCTGAATATGATTTAATATTTGCAGAGCTAGTATATACGTGCACAGCAGAAAGGAATATCCCAGAGTGAAATATGAACTAATAATTACCCTAGCAAGTTAGAAAGAATAATATATTTTGCAAGAAAATCCCTCTAAGGATTCAATTAGATACCTGAAATTTCACCTGCTTAAAGATTTGCATACTAAACTCAATAGCATGGCTTCTCCTGCCTGCTCCCAAGCCATAGCTCAAACAGCACCAGTGCACTGAGAAATGCTGCTTGTTGATGGGGTCAGGCCAAGTTCTAAGCAGTTTTAAAAGTGTTTTAGCCTCACTCTGTGTTTGGGTTAAAGCGCATTATTAAAATCTGATCATACCCTCATTAGATCTCAAATTTAATAGCCGGTCTTTTCCTCGGAAGTATTTAATAGTTTAGACAAGGACTAATGAAATAAAATAAAATCTCCATTTTATCTTTTCTTTCTTTTTTTTCTTTTTTTTTTTTTTTTTTAATATGAAAAAGACTTTGACGAGAGGAAGAATGTCACATGAAAGATAAAACAAGCAAGCAAACAACAGGAAGTGTTGCAACTCCCTTTTTCAGCAAATCCACCAAACTGTCATGCTCTGTGATGTACTCAGTGCTGAATCTGATGTTTAGATGCCGTGTCTTTCTGGATACAGATTCCTCTTTCTATGGAATCTGGACAGTACTGACTTTGCCCTGTGCAGTTACTCTTATTTATGATACATGTGCATGTGATTCAACTAAAACTGGAGAAAATGTAGGTCAGAAAAATACAGGATAAGAAAATCAAAGAGGAGGTATACAAGTGAAAAGATATTGGAAGACACTTGAATAAATATTGTACACATTTCAGCTACTCAAACCCAATGCCAACCACAAAATATGCCTTCTTGATTATCCAGTACAGGATAAGCAGCTGTTTTGGTTGATAACTGGCATCCTCAGTGATGCTGCAGGTACCAGGAAAATGATTTTCATACAGAACTCTGACCACTGCACATTTTTTCCACTGCATCTGAGATAGTTGGTGCCATGGCAGCTTGAACCCAAGTAATCTCCCATGAGGTTACACTTGTGAGATTCCCACGACAGCCTGAGAAAAGCCTCTACCAGTCTGCTCACTACAGCATGGTGGTCTCAACAATGCAGGGGACTGGTCCAGTCATGCATCTGCGGATAAACCAGAGACATCTTGCCTTCAAATGCATTTTGAAAAGTGGCAACTCTGGGTCGCCAGTTTTAGCAAGGAAGTGGTTCTCATGCTCAAGGGCAAAACAGTAAGAAGGCAGCTACTAGTTCATTGTTAGTTTCTTAAATACTGTTATTAGTCTCATTTTTTATCCATTTGCTCATCAGCTGCTTTTGTGTGGGAAGCATTTCACTTACGAGGAGCACAGCTTTTACCAGCTAAGTAGCAGAGGGCTATTACCAACTTGCTCATTGTTTGCACATTACCTGGGCTTGCATGTCTATTTTTAAGGCTGTTTTTGCTCTTAATGTTCTCAGCTGGTGAGGGATGGGAGTGCTTACGGGGGTGACATCGTTGTGAGAAACTATGGCGGGTACGTGAATTCCATGACAGAGGGTATGGGAACAGAAATTAGCCTTGAAGATATTAAGGCCTACCCATGAGAAAGATGGGAGTAAAGAAGTATCTGGAGATATTAAGGTGTACCCATGAGAAAAAAGGGAGTAAAAGAGTAACATTGTCGTTAGCAAAATTAGCCAATGATACATTACTGTTGCAGCCTGTAACCAATTGCAAAAAGATATATGAGCTGGTAAAGACTATATAAAAAGGTGTTTGTGGCAATAAATGGAGACTGCTATTTGTACTTAAGAACTTGTTGTATGTCATTTGTCTGTCTCAACCGTGACACATTGTGTAGAGTCATGCCTTGACATCCCGACTCAGCTTGTGCTGGTTGTAAGCCACTTGAGAAGTGGCAGTGTTCTTGTGAATTTGTGGTGTGCTTGAAGCACAAACATGGTGACACTGTCCTCACTATACCACCACAGAGTTTCTACCTTCTGCTACTCTCACTGGTGACTGTGTGTCCTGGTGCAAGATGTCTTCAGTTTTTCCTAAATCTCTCTCTAGCCTTATTTGAATGGCTTGTTGGAGGCAGAACCTTTGTAATAATTTTTTTAAAAAATGGGGCAAGAACAGATTCATGGGGGAGTCCTTTCATCTGCAAATTGTGTTCATTCAGTTTATTGACTCGCACTGTTATGGCAATGTCTGTCTGAAAGCATAATTTCTACAGTGACCCATCAAAATAGCATCTTTACAATTTTGGTCAGTAGGGCAATGGGCCAGGTAGCAATGTATGCTGCTGTCAAGTAAAGAAAAATGGCCATTGTCATTGCCAGCTATAAAACTGGAAGAAAATGGGGTCTCTTTTCTGTGAAGACAATAAAGCCAATATAGAGAAAGGAATACTGAGGTACAGCTCTTTGAAATGTTTGTTGCTCTAAGAATTTGTAAATGAGAAGTGATAGCTAGCTGGACAGAAACTTTGCTGGTATAACAATCATCTCACCTCAGTCTTCCACAATATCCTAGATAAACTCATTCCCCTGGATGAGTTGGGATATTCAGACAGTATGCTGTGATGTTGTGGAACATTCCCAATGGACCCATGTGAAGGTTTCCTTCCTTAGGATGGCTTAGCATTAAGCAGGTAGAACCAAAACAGCAAATGGTGGACAGATTCTAGACTAACCTGATACTGACCGCGTTACAACTGATTTTCAGCCTCAGTCTTTCAAGTAATAAATGCAAATAGTCTTGCTGCTCACTGGTAAATTGACAGTACAAGGCTGCAGCTTCGGTACTAAAGTCTTTTTTTGCAGAGAGCATAGCAGACTCAATAAAATAGATTCTGTCAGTGGTCATATGGAAGATTTAACACTTGTTTCGCCACAGTGTAGCAAACTGAAGTTAAGCAATATAAACTCAAGAACATTTGCACAGATAGTTGAACACCCATGAAAGTTCTACCTTTGCCAAAAACCCAACAGCCATTCATGCATATTCAAGACTCTATAAGTTAATCATACAGCTCTAAAAGATCTGACAAAAATGGATGGGACCTTAACTTGCAGAGCTTCTCCTCTGATTGTACCTATTTATTATTGTATAAATACGCATGAATAGAAGTGGGAATTCAGAAGCAATAAGGTATGTTCCATATTCTGCTTCACTTTTCTCTAGCAAAAAATGCTTGTATATCCACATCTGATGTGGCAGCATGTCAGATCAGTGTATGCTGGTCCCTTTCAAGAACTGGGAGGGATGTCACAGGGAGCCTTGTGGCACAGTGCACAAACAGGGACAGTGGGTCTGATCTTGCTGCATATGTGCTGTTCAGTACTCTGCATCAGACTCATATCAGCCCCATACAACAGTCCTGTTGCAGCCAGAATGGTGTTTTCTGAGTACTGCTTTGGAGCAAGGACTGGAGCAAGACCTCAGTCCTGCTGGCTCATTCCTGAAGATGGCCCTGATCATGTTACTGATGTCTTCTATTTGATGTTCCCCTGGAAGCAGGACTGCTTGGTAAATCATCTCAGTATGAAGCTGGATATCACCAGCTTCCAGCTGAGTGCTTAGAAGCTTCCTGAGCAGGAGTGCTGCTTCTTCATTCAAGGAGAAGCACTGATGTCCTCCCATAACTACCATCCACAGAGCACAGTATAAGGACGGAAAAACAGAGTGGAAAATTTACGTTAGAATGAATCAACTGGTACTTAAAGTGCCTGCCACATAACTCTGATGTAGATTATTTTCTGCTCTCCAAAGCAGTACTCAGTAGGCATCAAGTCCACCCCACATGGTAACTGAAGGAATTATGCCTCTTTCTTCAGTAAGGAAACTGCAATATCTCTGAAGAAACGTGAAGTGACTGGGCATGGCCAACCACTTTCACCAACAGCCTGCTTTTCTGGAGTAGGGGACATGATAAGTCCAGCACGCAAATATGGAAACTCATAGGAAATACCCAGGTAGCCCAGAAATCACCACCCACGTGTCAGGTGACACAAAGCGTCTCTTGTGCAGTCAATTCTACTTTTGTAAAGTAGATAAAGAAAAAAACTGCAAGTAGAGGAAATGAATTGGGAGGTTTAAATCAGTAGTATTTCACTCCCACTCAGGAGGCATGGACATGACTACACAAAGCTCAGCCAAAACCAGTGAATAACCAGGGAGGGTGAAACTCAGACTTCAGTCTCAGGTGGAGTTGCTAATCTATTTCTCTCTGTATCAGCCTGCCTCCTGGGATATTATGCAAACTGGTTATAGGTTTAGATTTCCAGAGAAGGAAATCCACACTGTGAAAATGTAGCACGGGTTCTTCTGAGTGTGATTTTTGCTTGTGAGATTGCTGAGGGCTGTAGCTGGCCTAGGCAACCTTTTGCAAACGGAAAGAATATTCATCGTAAGGGCTGGGAAGCCAAAATCTGTCCCCTGCAAACCAGCTGTTGCCAAAGAGCAAGTGGAAAGGTTGCTGGCTGCCTTTCTGTGTTAAGAAGTCCATAGCAGATTATTTGATAACAGTTATTTTGAAATGATGTGTGCATTTTGCCTGAAAATGTGACACTTTTGCAGATTGTGTACAGCTATGTATTGTCATGTTAAGTTACTTTTTCAAGTCATTGCTTGCTTTGTGAGAGGCCATTCTGTGTGATTTTAATAGATTTAGCTGAGACTATAAAAAGGCAACTGAGTTGATTTTAAATAAAGCAAATTCTGTGTTTTATGAAATTTTATTGGTTCCTTTGAAATGCAGATTTGTATTAGCTAAGCATGAAATAAAAGGCCACGGTGGCTGTACATGAGAGATAAGTAGAAGCAGTTGCATATTCATGCTTCACCTCTCTTTTTGGGGGTGGCTTTTGTATTTACATTACTATGGACACTAACTGAGGGTTGAGATTGTCACCTGCATTTTTAGGCACAAGCAGAGAAACATATCAAAGGATTACTTTATTTCTGCTAATTTCTTTTTTGCTTTTCCTTTCAGACAAACAGCCTGGAAAGTATCTCTTTTCAAAACAGATGCTTTCAAGAGAGAAAATATGAGGTTTTACAGGACATTGCATTGTTTACATCCCTTTTGACTTCTGATTTTGGAAACATCTGTACCTGAGTTCTTGTTAACTCTTCAATTCAACCCACTTCCTGCAGGTACTTTACACAAGATGACATACTAGTGTTTTAGCTAATATATATCAGTCGTGCTAATGTTTTAGGTAATATGCATCGAATTTTACAAGAAGTCACATAGAAAAGACAAAGGGTAATGAGTATAAGTTACTCCTGGAGAGATTCAGATTGGGCAGAAGTGGGAAATATTTAATGATGAGAACAACCAGCCATTAGAATAATCTCCCCCAGGAAGTGGTGGATTCCCCAACACCGGCTTCTTTCAGGATACAGCTGGACAGGGTGATGGGCTATTTTCTGTAGACTGTGCTTTTTCCAAAAAAGGTTGGACCATATTATCCTTGTGTTTGCTTCCAACCTGGTATTCTATGAGTCTATGATTCTATGAAATAAACATACATACATGTGCTGATAAGATCTGAGCACACAGCATCCTTTGATGCCTACAGCTGCCTCAAATTAATGTCTAATTTGTGTACCTGGTCAGAACACACATTGACAGCAGTGACATTTTACACCCACTTGTTTTAAGAGTATCTGAACACGCAGTACTCAGGGCAATGAAGAGTGAAAGCCCTAATTTTAACTTCATTCAAAAAGGACTTTACATTCAAGCAATACATTTCCCAGCCTATGCCATTAACTTTGTTCTCACACATTATCAGAACAGTAGAGAGTAATAAGTCGAAAAATCTATTTTCCCTTTAATTTTTAAAAACTACCCCTCAAATCTTGTCTTCCAAGTCGCATTGATTATAATTACCGAGAAGACCTTAAAAGTGAAGATGCTGATTCTTAATTTTCTTCTATCCAAAAGTCATGCTATTTAGATATTTACTTTCCCTTCCATTTTTTCCTGGAGAAAAATCCTGGAAAAAAAATGTTAAATGAAACATTATAAAATTTTACTGACCCATTTAGCATCTTATTTTAATAGCCATATTAGCATGTTCCTAAATGGAAGTCCATGAAAACAGGAGCTGTAAACTTTATGCCTTCCATTCAGCTGCTCTGCATTTTTCTTCCATTAAAACTGCATTTAGAGAAGGAATCAAGCAACACCATACAAAGCTGTTTAATTGTGTCCAACAGAATATCATCCTGAAAATAGATCTAGTCTAAATTTTTTAAAATGCTCCAAAAATCCACCTTATATCCATAACAGCATTTTATAACCTGCATATTTGAGGGACCCAAACCAGATTCACTTACTGCTCCAAGCACAAGATGTTAGTTTACTTCTTGCAACAGAGAGGCAGTCTATAAACCAGACGATACATCTAAATGACAACTGAAGAAACCCAAAATATAATAGTGTCGCTCTTGGGATTATACAAGGTATGGATTTCTGGCAACAGAAGTAGGCAAGGCTCTAGCCTTCTCTGCCCTTCTTCCCTCCCCATGTCTACCTAATGACCTCCCATTCCAAAACAGTGCTTGGACCATGAGATTCTCATTTGGTTATGTGGGTTTGTGACAACTTCAATCACACTGTATGAGAATTTTGCCTCCCATTTGCTGAAGGAATGTGAGATACCTAGCAGCAACCCGTAAAGCAAAAAGTGTTACGCCAGTAAAACCTTTTTTGTAAGAGCTTATTTCTCTGTGGAACTGTTATTTCTCATCTATGACTACCTTAATGCTTCACTGTAGCTTTACAGTAAAGAAAAAGGTATTTTAAACAACGTTAAAAACCAAGCCAAGCCAAACAAGCAAACAAAAAAACCCCACCAAAACCCCACTACACCAACAAACAGACACAACCATTCTGACTGTTTTGCAAACAGAAATGAGAAAGCTTCACATTAGCTGGTAGTGTGCTGCCATTTCTTAGCTACAACTGAACGTTAAAATGGGATGTAACTTGCGTAAATGCTGAGGTGGACTTAGTATGAAAGTGCAGCTTTTATTCCATACAATCATCTGACATGCACCTGTAAAACAATGAATATTGGCTTTAGACATATAAGGTACTTTTCTGAGGTTAAGCTCAAGAACATGACAAACTATGATTCAATCCCAATGAATCCAAATGTGTTTTCCAATTTGTTTGGGAATGAAGACAGACAGATTTGGCTACACACAGAAAAAGCCTTTGTGTCAGGGAAGCTGTGAAGCAATGTGGGGCAGACTTACTAAGAGGCTGTCTGGGAAGAAGGAAAGTTCATTAAAGGTTTGAGGGTGGATAAGTGAGGCAGGCAAAAGGATGTGTAAATGTGAGAGAGATGTGAACCTTCCTCTAAAGAATGAGTTTTAGGGAGAGGTGCAAGCTGGAGTCTCTAATATATTTTCAAAATACCATTTCAAGACCTATACAAAATAACCTTTTTTTTTTTTTTTCATTCAGTTCTGACATCATATGTCTCATATCTGCATGCTTATTTCAGATAGCAGAAACAGTAAAATTTAATGAAAATGTGGTATTAAAAATGCATCACATGGCAAACTATCAAATTAAGAATGCATTGTATTTATTTCACTTATAGCGTACTTAGACTAAACTATCTAACAGCAGTTTCTTGTGAGATAAGACTAAAGTTTTATTCGCAATGACTTGCATGCAGAATGGTTCTCCTCTAATAAAACCAGGAAATATAATGAGCATGAATGAATACATTGCTACCAGTCCGGGAATAAAAAACCATTTTACTTTTGTTGGAATGTATGTCTAATAGGTTCAAATAATGAGTATGTTATTTTTCCAGTATCACATGTACTGTTTTAAGTACTCCCCTTTCTCTTGTTTCAACATTTATGCATAGAGTGGTGCCATTATTCTTGTGTCTCCTGTCTGTGAAACAACTCTGCCCTCTCTCCCAAGTTGACTCCTTGTCACTGTTATCCTGCAGCTTTAACTGACAGCTCAGTGCTACTCAATAGCTGAATATTAGAATCATAGAATCGTTTTGGTTGGAAGAGACCCTCAAGATAATTTAGTTCAACTGCTAACCTAACACTGTCACTGAACCATGTCTCTGAGAACCACATCTAGAACCCCTCCAGGGATGGTGACTCCACCACTTCCCTGGGCAGCCTGTTCCAATGCCTGACAACACTTTCTGTGAAGAATTTTTTCCTAATATCCAAACTGAACCTCCCCTGACACAACTTGAGGCCATTTCCTCTCATCCCACCACTTGCTACTTGGGAGAAGAGACCAACCCCCTCCATGCTACAACCTCCTTTCAGGTAGTTGCAGAGAACGATTAAGTCTCCCCTCAGCCTCCTTTTCTCCAGGCTATTCTGAAAGAACAATGTGTCAGTTCCAGGAATTACTTACTCAAACATCTGACTTTTCATGTGCTGCTTGACCAAAGCCACATATGTAGAAAAGTCTGGTTATGTGTGGCTAGGTAGGTGCAACCAGCAGTTCATTATGTTGGCTGAGCAAACAATCACCTCATTTTGCCAAGGGGAAATTGCACTTGACCATTTCCTCCCATTGGACACAGCTTTGTTCTCCGATGAAAAAGTCACACAACCTTTGTGTGCACATTGGCATGTTCCATCCTCAATGAGACTGAAACAAGTGAAATGAGCCAATGAGTTAAGTACAGTATGTGTAGCCCACATGCATCTTGAAGCATTGAAAAAGAGTTGTACCAAATCATGTGGCAAAATATGCTATAAAATATGTGCCCAAGACTAGGAAAGCAGTAAAACAACATTCTGTAATTGAAGTTAAGTGCCAGAAATGCTGAAATGAAGCGACACTTTATTGTGAAATTCACCCCAAATTCATATGCATATGGGAAGGTAATAGCATTTTATCACAGTGCTGTGAGAAAGTATGACGGAATTATTTTAAATGAAAACCTGAGGTTCTGGTGAAGATGCTATTAATGTATAGTGACTTGTGTAATAGTTTATGTCACTATGGATTGTTAAATATAATAATTAAAGGTGCAAATTTACTGCGTAACATCCCTCATCATAAGTCAGGGAAAAATTACTGTTCTTACAATAGAACATGATACCATTATATTTGTGCTTCATATAAGGTCATAATAGATAGGATAATAAGATGGATTGATTCACTACTAGAGTCTGGTGTACTCAATTACAAAAGTGTATATTGTTACACTGGTGGAAATGTGAAGAAGATGCCTCACAAAGGGCAGGGGGCAGGAGAAGAGAAGGTAGCCCTTTTGGGAGTGCAAAAGATTCCAGGAGACTCCATGCTGTTTTGCTCCTGAAGGGTCAAATTCACAGCATAGCATCGCTGTAGTGCTGGATCCCCAGGTCCTGCAGCAACTCATTTCTCCGAAGGTAGAAAAGGAGCATTGCTTGCTTTCAAACATAAATATATTGCACATGTCATTCCAGCTGAAGAGTAATAGCTGACAAAAAAAGCCATTCCAATCTTTCACAAAGCATGAGTGTGCACAACCCACTTCAACCTGCAATGTCTTCAAGCAGATGAGAAGAAGCACAGCAATATCTGGGACTTGCCAAAATTAGTCAGTCGTTGTTTCTAGCTAAACTTTGACATGACCAGAGCCTATAGAGCTGCTATTCAGTGAATTACTGCTAATGGCATTTATTACCGGCATTAACAGTAATTTACCCACAGTTAAATGGAGCAGCCAGCTACAGTACTTCTCAATCATTCTGAATTCTCACTTTGCCAGTTGACTAAAATATTTTATGCTACCATTAGTCACAAAGCCTCAGCAAACAGCCAGTAAATTTAAACAGAGCCTGGGATCCTGAAAAGTTACACCCTGCTCGTGTCTAATTTATCGTCACTGTTTATGTCCATGCCAAGACTTGGGCTTTCCCACTGATCAAGATTTGAAATACATAATCATAAAATGTTCTCAAGGAGTGGGCTATCGGATTAGTAGTAGAAAATCATGTTCTGCTTAGCGAAGACATTAGCAGTACTTTCAATGTAGGAGAAAGTACATCTTCCTATCTATGAGACTGGTACATATTCCTTGGGTCATTTAACTTGATACATATAGGAATTACTGAAATTCTCATTTGTCTCTATATCCCCTGAACTGCAGGACATACTGCATGTTTGGTGGCATAGGAGGCATGTTCATGACGTTTGAATGGGCTGCTGTCAAGAGAGGCATCTGGTCCTTATCTACTCCCTGTCGCCGCAGTGGAAGATTCAGTCCTCTACCTTGAACAGAAATAGTCAAAACATCCTTCTGTGTGTCGAGCTGTAACATCAGTGATAATCATCTACCCGGAAAAACAGAAGACAAGGGATGGTAACAGTGAAAAGCAAAATAATTTAATGTTATAACCTCTTTATGTTGTCAGAAAGAGTGGCCTAGCTAGTGATGCATTTGTATTAGGGATGCCCAAAGGGAGGAACAAAGAGGACAAGGGTGCCTTTGTAAACACATGACCAATTCACTATTTAATTCATGCCAGAAGCACAGTCTGTGCTCCCCCCACAAAGTTCTCGTAACCAAAAGCATTTTAGAAGTTAAATGTTTTCTGGAAATCATTTTAAGATGGCCACTCTGCTTAATCAGCATGAAGTTCAGTTCTGCATCAGATTACTAAAGCATACCATTACCCCCAAGGGCTTAAAATTCCTGCAGTTTCATATCAGTCATTTTGCCATGAGCACTGCAATTCCCATAACATGATCCAGGTCTTGGAAATGAGGGTAGGAACAGTTAAAGTATCAACATTAGCTTGTCTGACATAGGCTACACTGATAAAATATGTATTTCCAGATGTTTGGCTTCAGAGCATTATTCAAACTGACGTATTGCAAAGATTTATCTTTATCCAGCCTATATGATATAACCTGGTCAGACACAACAAAAAGTGAAAGGTTTATTTTTAGACAAAATGCAATGTTGTTGAGTTTTGACAATGATTTAGCAGACATCCAGTTGGACTTGACCTGGAGTGTGCCAGCTGCCTTCCAGCTCAATGTCCAGGTTTTCTCCACCTCAGAGGGGAGGTGGATGCCTGAGCATTGGGCAGCCTGAGATGCCAGTACCCATGACCTGAGAAGGACTTAGAGGAGGCCAGCCAGCTGAGATGTGGTTCCCAGAGCTATATAGGGAACAGTAATTTATTCTCCCAGGTAATTTTTTTTCTTTAAACAGCCAAGTTTTTTGTTCAAATTGGAATCAAAACAAAACATGCATTTTCTCCTAAAGATGGAGTTTTTCTCTGCTCTAATCTAAACATGTAAGTTCCTGGTCTGCCTGTAGGCAGCTAAGAATTACAGTGTTTCAATAGCTGTAATGGTCTCAGGATATGTGTGAGTGTAATTTCGTAGTGAGATATAATAGCTCTGATTAGATCAGTGAACCAGGCTGGGCAGCACAAATGCATTTTGAGCACACACTCCCTTTCACAGATCTGAAACACAAGTCTGTCTAAGACTGTGTTTAATAAATGACTTACAGTTACTTGTCTAAAAAAAAAACCAAAAACTATTTCCTTACAGCCCTGTGTGCTCCCATTAAATATTTGTGGGTGTCTTTGGTAAGAAGAAAGGCTATAATTGCTCTTGCACATATCTAGGGTCAGATTCTGGATAATTTCCCAGTGAGTGCTCTGTTCTGAATTTGGATGCTCTAGTGTTGAAGTACCTCCTTTCAAGCACTTAAATATGAATTTAAGGAACTGATAGTGGCACTAAATGTCCCACTTCAAGCTTACACAGATATTACACACACCTGGCTCAGTTTTTGCATGTTCTTTAATGCCTCACTGCATGCTACAAAGGCCTCTTGGCTTAACCCTGTTACTGGCTGTCCACCCTCCTGACGCCATGAGACCAGGTTGTGTCCTAGTTTACTGTTTGTGGCATCCGTGACCCACTGGGTAGGCTGGGAAATGCTCTGGGGAGGTAAGGTGTGTGGTTAAGGTGTCCCGTCACCTTGGTTTGTAGGTTTGTGCAAACCCCCAGGGAAGGAATGCTTTGCTGTCAGATAAAATTGCTCTTAATTCAACCCAAATTAAGGTAAAACGGTGAGGGAGAGGGTAGAAAGAATGGATTTACTTAAACAAAATTGACAATACAACTGCCAATGTTTGTAAAAGACATGGGTCAAGAAATCAAAGAAAAGAACATGCTTACCCCATTTAATTTTATCCAAGAGCTTTCTCTCACTCCTCTGTTGGCTGATTTGCTGTAGACATTCCCAAGGATACCTGCTCCGAGATTTTGTTTCTCTGCATTTTTTCCTGTCTCAGGTTGCATTTGCTACAAATATTTCCTGATAGGACATACTTGCTCTCATAGCTAATCCTCCTTTCAGATTCTACTGATTTAATCTTTTTTTTCTCCAGGATGTAGAATCTTTCACAAAAGATATAGTCTTGCTTCTCCCCTCTTAATGAAAATAAAAAATGTTACAGTCGCTCTGCTAAAACAGTTGTCATCTTCTTGCCTTGATTGTAATTAACCATTGGGTGACAGTGTCATCCATGCTAGTAATATCCAAAACAGAAGTTTCAGATGAAATTTGGAAGGACCTACCAGAGTTAGATAAGCAGCTGGAATAGTGAGAAATGTGAGCTGGAGTAGAAGGTAGCTCATACTGAAAGCAAATATTAAAATTTTTCATCAAGTGTTTTTTAGTTTACCATTGAAATAGAAAGGAAAAAGTATGTCTTTACATTATCAGGAAAATATCTTCTCCCTGCAGTTAAGTGATATTAATATAAGATCAGGTAATTAGAAGATATTGCATATATCAGGGTTTGGAAAGAATCTGTGAGTCAGTGCTCTCTCCACATTTTACAGCATATGCAGGTTTGCTCATCCTTGTCACTAAAAGGTAAAATCGTGGTCCAGATGAAGTAATGAAGTGATTGCTGATGTGAAAACTTTCCATGTGATTTTAGGATGAGAATGAAAATAAACAAATAAAGAAATAAATATTTTTTTTTTTTTTCTTTTTCTGAAAAGATGAATATTTTAACAGTTACTTCTTATGTAAACTTTTCTGGCTAGCTGCTGTTATGACTAGTCTAGAGAGGAAATGTGTAAGGTGATATTAAACTGTCATCTAAAATGAATGAGAAGATATGGGTTGGATGCAGGAGTGGAAAGAAAAAAATCAATTGGAAAAGGAAACATTTACAAACTAACACTTAAAACCAGAATACATAATTCAGTTCTGTAGCCCCATGACAGATATCACTCAAGAAAAGCACTTTGCAGAAGGCTGAAAATGATTAGACACAGCTAGGTGAACAAGATGAATATCATTCAGTTACACTTGTTAAGATCAAATTTATAAGGAAACCAAGCCATATGTAGGCAAATAGCTCCCTGAAGTGAAGAAGAACCTTCCCCTTAATAGTATTATAGTGAAATAGTTCATTACAGGTGGCTTTCACCTTGGCTTAAAGCCTTTGCCCTCGGCTGCTGGCAGGCACAGAATATTGATCAGGAATACCTGCTTGCTGAGGGCAAGTTGAAATTGACCTGTTCACAGAGCTTTCTCATCCTTTTTCTTGCGTGCATGTTTTAAATCTTTTACTCCTCCCAAGGTTTTCATGTTACATCCCCACTTTTTTCTTTTTCTTTTCTTTTTTTTTTCCTTGTTTTTTATTTCTTCTCCTACAGCACTTTCACATTCAACCTGTTTCTCCCAGTCCCACTCACGACATTTTGACCTCTCCCAGCATTTTTTGTCCCTACATCCTTCTCATGCTCTGTATTTGTCTCACTCAACATAGAGCAGTTTATTTTTACATTTTTGTTGTTGTTTGTTGTCATGTTTCTTGTACATGGAAGAACAACCTAGTAACATGTCCAAGCAAACATATTGTGGCTAGATGTCAGGAACAGCCTGAAGCAATGAAACACTAGACTTTTTCTCACTGCTGGACTTCTACTCTTAGAGAAATGTAGTGCACTGTGACTCTTCTATTTTCATGTCATGTGGATCAATTGGATCATCTCATGGCAGTATCCCCAAAGATAATCTACTAAAATTCCTCAGATGATCATTTAGTTCCCTATTTCCTGTTATTTAATTGGTGACTCACCTAATGGTGGCAAACTCCTCTTTCTTTTTGTGGGCTATCACTTACTGGCCCAATGGTGTTTCAGAGACATGTAGTCTTTTTCAAACAGCAGCTCCCTTAATATTAATTTCCTTTCTTTAATATTCAACCTGAAAGCAAAATCACAATTTTATTGTCATTTCCTCTCCAAAAGCAAAACCTATGAAGATCTTCTAGAAGAAAGAGGCAGTTGAGATAATAGTCTTCTCATTTATTGACAGCTTAGTTCAAGCAACTTGCAGTGTGTAGAGAACTCAGGTATTAGAGATGGGAAGCCTCTCACTGGTGCCTTATCAACTCCCTTTCACACAATGTGTGTGATATGGTGGTTGTGGGTCTGTGAGAGGGACAGTCTCCCCACCTGGAGCACTGCATCCAGCTCTGGAGCCCTGAGTGCAGGAAAAACATGGGTTTGTTGAAGAGGATCCAGAGGAGGCCACAAAAACGATCAGAAGGTGGAAACAGGTCTGCTGTGAGGACAGGTTGAGAGAGTTGGGGTTGTTCAGCCTGAAGAAGGCTCTGGGGAGACATTATTACAGCCTTTCCATACCTAGAAGTGACCTGTAAAAGAGATGGGGACAGACTTTTTAGCAGGGCCTATTGTGATAGGACAAGGGGTAATGGTTTTAAACTGAAGGAGGGGAGATTCAGGCTAGACAGGAGGAAGAAATTTTTTACAATAGGGCTGGTGAAACACTGGCCCATTTCCCAGAGAGGTGGTAGATGCCCCATCCCTGGAAATATTCAGGGCCAGTCTGGACAGGGCTCTGAGCAACCTAATCTAGTTGCAGATGTCCCTGCTCATTGTAGGGGGGTTGGACCAGATGGCCTTGAAAAATCCCTTCCAACCCAGACTGTTCTATGATTCTATATGACTCTATGATTGGATTAACGGAACTGAATGGCTCTGCCCATAAAGATTTATCTTCATCTCCAGTGATGTGGGGAGATTGGTCCTGATTCCTGGCTGCAGGTGAGCTGTGCTGGGAGCAGTGGGCACTGTGGGTCGACTGGCTGTGTCACCGTCCTTCTGCACAGGAGGGTGTGATGGTTCAGAGTGTACCACAGCTCGAGTGCTATCCCCAAACAATTTTGTTACCTGCTGGTTCTAGCACAACTGGCAGATGGGAAGGTAGCTGGCATAGCGAGAGGGCTTTAAAATACCGGTAGGAACACAGAGTGAACTGCCAAAGGGAATGCAGAAACCTTATTACAGAAATTAACCAGTAATCATTCTTTTGATGTCATTGTCAAGGTGGTGTGTGTGTGGGTATTCCTGACAGGTTATTTTTTAGTTTTGTTTGTTTGTTTGTTTGTTTCTTTTTCAGTTGAAAATAAGTGGAATGAAAGGAAGATATAGGCAAAATAAATTCCCTCTGACTTCAAAGCAGAAATGATTCTCCTTTGGAAATTCATGCAATTATCAGATAGTGTTAAAGTATAGTAGTACTTAGATGCATACAGAACATCATACACAGCACATTCCACGCTGTGTGTGCCAGAAAACACTCCTAAACAACAGACAGACAGAGGCATGCTGCCACTTTACTGTTTCGTTTCAATGAGCCAATTTACAAGAAGTGGCTTTCTTCATCTAAAATGCCTGAGACCTCAGATTACCTGCATAGATTTACTTCGTCCAGACGTGATGGGTTTTAGGGATTAAATTAAATCCAGGAAGTTTACAGACAGATAAGAAGGTAGATTCCTCCCCCACAGAAGTTACCATCAAAAGGTGGACAGATGGACAGAAAGCTAAGGAGGGGAAGCTAGGAGTTATATAGCTCAGCACAAGTTCAAAAAGTAAAGTAAGAAATTGCTTTTAACCCAATCATTTCCCAAACATTTAAGAGTGATGTTCATTGTTCGGGCAGCTTTTTTGCCTGCCTCTCCTCTTTTCCTCAATATTTTTTGGCATCAGTTTCCTTTTCTTTATCTGGTGCACAGCTAATCCAGTGTGTATACAAGTGTAGGTGCTTAAGGCAATTGCTCAGCCTTGAAAGGAATTTCTACCTGCAGTCAGTGACTGCCTAAGAAGGATTTTGCTCTTGCCCAATAATTGCCGTTCACCTATGACCCCTTTTTGGTAAACTCATAGCTGTCTCATTATTACTTAAAAAAAAGGTGCTTGGAATAAGAATGTGTTCCATTAAGCTGGCAAGTCTAAGCGAGTGTCAAACAGCAGTGCCCATGAAGTTCATCAGAGGAATGCTGATTGATTTTCTTTAAATAGACCAGACGAGGGGTAGAGCATTAGGCTTGTCTAAACAATATGCAAGTCAGCATGGGGCTGTGTGTTTTCAAGGAGAGGAAAAATGAATCAGTTCCAATGGCACAATATAGCAGTGAGAATAGCCTAAGTGTAGGAATTCAGGCTCAAACTTTTAAAGGTATATTTTCTGTTGGCTTAAAGAATAAATATTCCTATTTTTCATGATCAGATACACATACTTTTAAAATCAGGGCATCAACACCTAAGAGATCTACAATTTGTCCCAGTATATGAAAATGTTATACCCTGTTAAAAAAATCCTGACCATAATTGACAAGATTCCCTGATCTGTTTGGGGTTTTCCAGCTGGCTGGCTAAAGAGCTATTAAGAAGCTCAGCATCTGGAAGCCTTTATCTGCCTCGATTTTCTTCCCAGGTTGATGGAAGCTTGGAAGTTGTCAGGCTTCCTGCTGCAGAGTCAGGCCCCAACTCTCAGGACGATCTGGCAGAGGACCAGTCAGGAAACACTCGGGAAAAGTCCCCATCCATTGACAAGCAAATTAAGACTTTTTCTCTTTTGACCTGCCCCAACAGGGCAGGAAAACCTGAATGGTCAGCTTTGGAGAAAAAGCAGCAACTGATCAGAAGGTATGTTAGCTTCAGCTTCCCCTCAGTGGTGTGTGCTGGAAACAGGTGTTGTGTTTTCAATGGCAACACGGGTTCTCACATTTGGATTATGGTTCAGGACAGGCAGTGTTAGTAAATCTTGAAACGATGTTTTCATTGTCAGGAAGGTAAGGGCCCACATTTCCCTCTCCTTCACCAGCACCCAAACACTGCTGCTAGCTGTCACTTCTGTCAACAAAGAAAACCCAATCCAAGGCTGCACAGATAAATCACCATCTTTGTCTTAAATAACAGTGAGCCCCAGCTCTCATTTTATTGCAATGGAGAAGCACTCTCAATTTATTCTGGGGCTTTTGGGGACAAATTGGTTTACACATATTTTCAATCAGTTATTTAGCTTCTGTGCTGTCCTTGGCATAACTCACAGAACTAATATTTCAGGAGCGCAGGTAAGATCTATTGCCCTCCTTCGGATTTCTGCCTGCCTTATTAACATGCACTATGTTTGAAATTGCATCAGTTGTAAATACAGGGTAAGATCCACCACTGGTATAAATTGTCTCAACTTTCTTGAGCTGCCTGGAGTTAAGTCCATATACTTGTGCTCAAGCAAGCAGCCCACTGTGAGTAACCAGGGGCAGAGAGAACAGGGAGTCCCCTTCCAGTCACCGAGAAAAGAAGGTAGGGCAGCTCCTGCCTAATAGCAGCCTCAGCACCTTTATTTACTGTGCAGCCCAACAGCAGGAGGCTGGGACAGAAGCCTTGATTGAGGATTTCCATCTGATCTGCAGCCCCTGGCAGGACAGGAGGGGTGAGGACACAGCAGTAGCTATATAACTGGTACCTCTGGGGAACTTTTTCTTTCTAACCACGGGGTGTTTGTGGATTCCTGCTGACATCTCACAGACTCTTGTGGTGTGGCTGCACGTGTGTGTTGTGATTCTTTGCTTAGAGATAGGTTTTAATTGTGGTGATGAGAAATTCTCCAGGTGGCAGTTTAGCCCAGGCCAGAGATATGCCTGTTATCTTCTCTCTCGGTATTATTCAAGTCACCCACATGCCTTGTGCTTGGCACAGACTAAACACCTCATGGAAGTCTAAGGAATAAAAGATATGGGCTCAGCGTGTACTGTAGACTTTCAAACACATGCTGACTCATTTCAAGTAAATCACCTTCCATGCTATCACAGAAGCTCATTTAAAGTCTGTATCTGCAGATTACATGCACTATCATTTCAGTGTAAAGATGAGGCGTGGATCAGAAACAGGTGCTAAATGGAGGATGAAGGCTTAAATAAAGCCTGATTTTCAGAAGTGAGGCTCATCCCTGGCTCTTCAGCTGGTTTCCAGAATACTTACGACTTTTGGAAAGTGTGCTCTGGTTGCACAAATACTCCAAAACAGGACAGCCGTGGTTATCGAGCTAGTACAGCCCATGCAAATGCATTGCCTTTGACACTGAGTATATTTTCAGCTGTTTAATCAGCTCATGATTCCAGTGGCTGTTTTGAGAAGATGAAGTAGCATCTCTCAACTGTATCCCTTCCATGTTCCAGAAGCCTCAAACACTGAGCTGTAGAGAAAAGGAGATGTGTATTAAAAGGCGCTTTACAAATGATTTTTTACAAATCCAAGCCAGCATGGATCAGATTCTGTCCTCAAACAGGGCACAAACTTCAGCTGTGGGGAGAGTCCCAAAGCTGATTTTCTTGGGTGCCATCGTCACAGAAAGCAAATGGAGTTGCACTGTCCCAGTACAGGTCTGGAGCTACCCCTCTGCATAGGGCTCTGATGGAAGGGTGTCTCTGACTCTGCTTGTCCCCAGGAAGAGCTCACAAGCCAGATATTTGGGTCACTTCCACGCTGGAGTATCTTGCCAACTGCCTCATTTGGGGAAGACAACTGATTTTCCTGTGGATGGTGTGTAAGTCCTAAAGTTGGTAATTTTCTCAGCATCTGTAGTTCCAACAATCATAAAATGAAAAGTGCACATTCCATCTTTTACACTTGACAAATTCACTATTCTTTATGTCCCTTATCACTGTCAGTAGCATCAAAATTGATATAATACATAGTGGTCTGAAGGTGTAGAAAAGGACACATTTAGGTACCCACAGAAGGGGGTAGAAATGATTATAAAGAATGAGCTTGTCCTACCTTTGGATTTTATATTTTCTGAAATGTAATACTGCAAGGACATAGTTCAGTCTATAATATCACACAATTCAGGAAATTCTCCACAGGCATTTTTTCTTTTTTTTTCTTTTTTCTTTTTTTCACTGAGATTTCATCTTTGTTCCTGTGTTTCCATGCATGCGTTTATTATCTGTCACCAGCTGCTCCAGAAAAAAAACATGGTTTCCTTGATTTAGGACGTCACAGTTACATGAGGAAGAAAATGTGCCTTAAGGCTCTTGTCTTTATATGTAATTTATTTGTAGTTCTAAAGACTATCAATGAGATCCACAGTTTCACTGGTACTGCAGTGATTAATACTGCCCAAAGATCCTGCTCCACATAGCTGTCTTATTTGTGATTTGGGATATTCAAGAATGAATTAAAGACTGAAATCCTGTTTTGTTACTTTTAGAATTCTTTGCCAGTCTTTTAGTTTGGTGGTTTTTTTTGTTTGTTTGTGTTTGTGTTTTTTCTTTTTCTGAGTAGTCATTTTTACTTTCACATGCAAGGAATTAATTCAGGCTGCATAAATCAATCCCCAAAATAATAATAATAAATTCTCTAAGGTTTACAAATTATGCCCTTCTGTATTTAGGAATCATAATGAAACAAGTAATGAAGCAGAAGAGGCTGGCAAAACTCCGAACTCAGTGAAGACTCTGCAGGAGATGCTGGATGAAACCATTCAAAATTTGGAGAAATAGCATCTTAGAATACTACCCATATGTCCACATAAATTAATTTTCAGGCATGTGTGCTTTGATTTCTCGCATCTTCTCAGTTCCCCTGGTGAAACTTCTCTAGTACAGAAAACGCCAGGATTGCAACTACATACAAAACTCAAACCGCAGAAGGAAGCGTGTTGTTTGAGAGTCACTGAAGAGTACGCCTGTGACTATGGTCATGATACCTGCAACTGACTGATGAAGCAGTGACTCCCATTACCTCTCAAGAAGCTATATTTATAAATTTAATTGTGGCTGTGTCTCTGTGACACATGCCATGGAGCTCTGCTCCTTCAGCAGGGTTTCTCCAGAATCCCAGGGCCAGAAAAATTTAAGACTGCCAGTGAAAAATAAACATTTCACCTTTTTCACATGGCATCTCCTCTTCATTCTGTTAGAGGTCCTAGAGGACTTTAAGGATTCTCCATTTTAGTTCAGACTTTCCCAAAATCTGGTAGCTGTTATAAGTTGGGTGTCTGTCACCTGTCTACTCAACATTTGTATTCTGGATATGACTGCAGCATGGAGCCCAGCTGGAACCATGGTGCTGATGGATTATGCTATGCAGATACAAAGTCCAGTACTTTTGGGAAAGAAGATGCACTAGACAGTCATGCTCGTCAAAGGCAGCAGATTTGGACAGATTAGGAGTGAACCCACTGAGTATGGGCTGTGCATTCACTGCCGCTAATGTGTTTTGAAAGCATCCACAGGGAAGCTGGGCAGGGAGTTCACCAGGGGTCTGGTGATTCCCCAAAGGGCTGGATTGATTAACCATGGTGTGCACATGCAAGGGTTTCTTCCCAGGTTGCACTTTCAGAAGACCAAGTTTCTGGACCTTTCTCTCAGGCACAGAGTGCTTGCAAACAAACTGACATGTGATGGTGGAAGCAGATGAATGAGTTTTATGGGAATCCAAGTGGCAGAAGTGTTGCAGTAATGCAGAGTGCCTGGTGTACCTTGAAAGGGGGCCAGCCTTAGCAAGGTCTTAATGGGAAAATACAGGGTATGTGGCATCAGTTATTGAAAAACAGAAACTCAATAAGATAAATATCCAAAATGACTGTAAGCATTATATATTTTGTGGAAGAATCTTTTTTTTTTTGGCATGAGCCCTGTCAAAACTGGCTGCTCCTGCCCAAATGCTGAATAGACGCTCTGGCAGAAATATCCTCAAAATGTGCACACTCTCTAATGGATATGGTTACATGATTTTAATCCAAACCTATAAATACTGAAAGGGATGGAAATAAACCTGGCTTGACTTTAGAAAATAAGAAGATTTGTTTTTAAATACAGCATTAGAAATGTGCAGCATGTATGACAGCACAAAAAATGTCTGGATTTGGGGTGTTTTTGTTACAGCAATTCAGACATATAATAACTCAAGCTTATTATCATCCTTTCAAGGGACAGCAATGACCAGAGTCCCGGGGCCAGACCCAGCTCTGTGGAAAACCAGAAAAACACAACTGCCAGGAAAACTGATGTGTGAAGGAGAAATGTAAAGACACTTGGAAACAATTTAACCATGTGTTACTATCCAATAAACTGAAAACGTACATAAATGTTTATTGTCGGATTGCTGCACACATATGAAATTTGAATTTGTCAGCTCATTTAGCCAGCTTGTATATACTTTTCTAATGAGCAAAAGGAAAATAAAAATCCCTACCGTATATGCAGTCTCTTTTTAGAATGTCATTCGATATTCTAATATGGTTTGAACTAGACCTGAACAAATTTATCTAATTTGTGTGGTTTTCACAAGTGCTGTTAACAGACTGTTGCTGGAATCAGTGTTATGATGTAGGCAATGAGTTGGACCACCATAAATAAAAAGAAAATCTGAAGCAACAAATAATTTAGTGTTGTCATTCATTGTGCTAGATTCTCTTTAAGACTTCTTTTGGAAAAGTAATCTGAATTGTTTCATCCTAAGCAGAGTATTAGGATCTTTATTTGCATTGGGGAATCAAAGGTATGTGAACTGGTAATAGATGAGGAAAAGTGCTAGACAGAGTAAGCTGTCAAATGTAAAGACATTAGATTAGTTTAAGAAAAAGTCAGAAGAAGCACAAAAGACCTAGTCCAGCACCTCAATATTGTATTTAATTTTCTTTCCTCATGGATTTGCTGAAATTTAAACTACTTTGGACTCCAGGTTATATTATGTTTTCCTTCTTATGTGTAACATCCACATTTTCCTTTCTCCAGAGGACAAGTGAGCTGTCAGTTAGCAGAGGTTATGACCTCTGCTTGCACAACAATATTTTAGAGTTTACAGCAGCTGGAATAAAACAAAGGATCTGAGAGCAATTTTTATGTCAAAAAAATCTCTAGGGCTTTTCATTCTGAAGTTTGCATATTCCAGCCCTCAACATGGTGTTTCTAGGGAATGTACTGATAGAATTTGCACTTTTTTTTTTTTTTTTTTTTTTTTTTTTGCTATGTATTGTATGGCAAGCTAGGCCAACACAACAGATTTAGCTGGGGGAACAGCATGCTGAAGTTTCACCTGCTGCCGTAACCTCCCAAACAACCACTTCTGAATGGTACAAAAAGACACAAATCACTATTCAGTCAGGACTTAGTGTGTTTGCTTTGTGCCTTGCTACACATCAATCACCATGTTAGGCTTTCCTGTGGATCTAGCAGATCCTTGCTAAGGAAAGACAGGCAAAGATTAAGAAGGGTTCTAAAGGCTGAAGGAGAATACTTCTGGGACAGCCTTCCAATTGGAAGAGAAAGGGGCCAAGATCTGAAAAGGCTTAATTATAAAACTTGATACCTTGCTGACAGTATTTCTATGACAAGGTAAGAGTAATCCTGGGGCCTGTAATTCAAGACTCCGACTAAGATTTTGAATGCTGACTTTGTGGGTAGATGCAAGTGAGGCTGGAAGACACTTGGTCATGTATGCTTGTTTCACATATTGCTACTGTTTTTAATGAATACTATGTCATAGAATCATAGAATGTCCTGAGTTGGAAGGGACACACAAGGATCATTGAGTCCAACTCCTGTCCCTCCATAGGACAACCCCACAGTTCACACCATGTGTCTGAGGGTGTTGTCCAGTCTCTTCTTCAACATGGTCAGGCTTGGGGCTGTGACACCACCCTGCGGAGCCTGTTCCAGTGCTCCACCACCCTTTGGGGGAAGAACCTTTTCCTAATGTCCAACCTAAACCTCCCCTGGCACATCTTCCTATCATTCCCTCATGTCCTGTCACTGGTCACCAGAGAGAAGAGATCAGCGCCTGCCCCTCCTCCTCCCCTTGTGAGGAAGCTGTAGCCACCATGAGGTCTCCCCTCAGCCTCCTCTTCTGCAGGCTGAACAAACCAAGAGACTTTAGTCACTCCTCATACGGCTTCCTCTCCAAAACCTTCACCAACTTTGTGTCCCTCTTTTGGATGCTCTCCAGTAGTTTTATATTCCTTTTATCCTGTGTTGCCCAGAACTGCACAAAGGGCTCCAGGTGAGGCTGTACCAGTGCAGAACAGAGAGGGACAATCACCTCCCTTGCCCGGCTGGCAATGCTGTGCTTGATGCACCCCAGGACACACTTGGCCCTCTTGGCTTGTGTTCAACTTGCCATGGACCAGAACCCCCAGATCTCTCTCTGCAGAGCTGCTTTCCAGCATCTCATCCTCCAGTCTGTATGTACAGCCAGGGTTGCCATGTCCCAGGTACAAAATCTGGCACTGGTCCTTGTTAAACTTCATGTGGCTGGTGATTGCCCAGTTCTCTAATTTATCCAGATCCCTCTGCAGGGCCTCTCTGCCCTTGAGAGTGTCAACAGTTCCTCCCAATTTTGTGTCACAGAAGAATGAACTTAGTATTGCCTGAAGTCCTGAGTCTAAGTGATTTATAAAGACATTGAAGAGCACTGGCCCTAAGATGGATCCATGCAGAACCCTACTAGTGACTGGTTGACAGCCCAACACAACCCCATTTACTGGAATCCTTTGAGCCTGGCCCATCAGCCCATTGCTCAACCACTGCATTGTGTGTTTATCCAGCTGTATGCTGGACATCTTGTCCAGGAGAATACTGTGAGAGACAGTATCAAAAGCTTTATTGAAATTCAAAAGGATCACATTGACAGGCTTCCTTTCATCAACTAGATGGGTAACCTTGTTGTAGAAAGAAACTAAGTTGGTCAAGCAGGACTTTCCTCTCCTGAAACTGTGTTGGCTGGGACCAATGACTGTGTTGTCATTAATGTGTTTTTCAATACCTCCCTGTATTTTATAGTTCTTGACTACCTTCAAGTGACAAGAAGAATAATTTTTAAATTTATTTATTTATTGACTGCAGATGTATAACTTGACTTTAAGGTAGAGTGGGGGAGTATATGGCTTTTTGCTCTTTGCAGGACTGAAGGCCAGTTGCAGTGAGCAAAGTGATGATTCATGGGCATCTGCTCTTAGCGATAGTAAACTCTGTCTTTTGGCTGGTGGCGTGTCTTGTATAAGCATTCAGTGCTAAACCAATTGTGTGACTGGACAGAGGAAGGAATTTTTTCCACAATTATACTGTCAGGGACCTTTGATTCTGTTTTTTTGCCTTCTGTCATGTGGTGCATTGTCCACTTCTTAGTTTTGGCTGGTCATTTTCACTACAGAAATGTCTCTATGTTTTTCAATTTTAAGTCCTTTTTTCCTGCAGGAAGCTGTTTTTTGAAATTCCAGTCATTGTGCTAAAGGTTTGAAGATTGTTATATGGAGTCGGGAAGAATTTTATGTCTTTTGGTTTGGGGACACCTGGATCATGTTTATCCAAGTGGTCCCTTACTGTCACATGACACAGCAAACTGAACTTGGCAAACAGAATTAGGCCCATCATTGGTGGAACATATTGAGAATCATCCACAGGAAATTAAAAGATGATGAACTTAAAAGGGTTTTGACTTATGGATGCTGCTCACCTGAATTAACAGGGCTTCACACACTATATTTAACCAGGTACACATCTTTGTTTAAAATACAGACTTTACTACTGTCAGCTATGATTTTCTGTCTTGGTGGATCACCTAAAGTCCTTAATTCAAAAGCCTGAACTAGAAAAGCAATTGATGTACCATTTTCTTTGTGGGGTTATCACAGCAGTGCTTTATAGTCTGGACTGATCTGCTCATTTTTGGAAGGACTGTCATGTATTTGTTTAGACTAACAATATAAGGTCAGTGCGATTACTCATGTGTTCAAATTACACACATTGCCGGATTCAGGCTTCCTGCGCTAAAGAATCTGAGACTCGTTTATCTGACAGACAGCCAAATCTGTTTTATGGTGATATTTAGACTGTTGGTCTCCTGGCTTAAAAAAACAAGGAACTGGTTTTAGGACTATGCTTATGAAAATCCTGGCTCTGAAGTAACTTTCAGCTTTAGTCCAAAAAACCCACATATTTAGACCTTAAAGCCACATTGAAAAGTGGATCTTTATTTCTACTGAGAGGAGTCTGAAAAGTCACAAAATGTTAGCAGAAGATATCTTCATCGAAATGATTCGAAGTTCAGAACTCGGGATGGCTGGATTAGTCTTTATTTCTATTAGCTGTACATTTTATATATTTTCTATAAGAACGTTATATACATATATAAAATATAAATATATATACATACAAAGAAATGATTAGGAAAAGCATGGTTCAAAATTGTCTGAAATGTTGAACTGATGAGTCTAACATCATGTTTAGCACTTCATTAATCCAAAATATTGAGGATAATATAGACTAACATTAGCTGATAAGGCTGCACATGTAAATATTGCCTCCTGATTCACCAAGGCTGCTGAAAATAGCAGTCATCACTGATGATTCCATCTGATAAACATATGCACATTTTCTTCCTGACTAGTTTTAAGTGATGAACAATAGTTATACCTCTGCCCCTCCTGCCAAAGCACCAATTCCATTTCTCAGTTTTAAAGAACACTCCTTCACACAAAGAAACATAGTTTGAATGATGACACTTCAATACCTTCTCATGAAAATATTCAACACCAATTCTCCAGTACTTTGTGTAGACAACTCTGCATGTATTCAACTAGAGGTTTGTAGGGGCAATCGCTGCAGGACACAGCCCTGACAACATGTGAAATTTATATGGATGATTACTTAGATGCTATCTTGTAAGAACAGAGGTGTGTACTTAAAGAAAGGCCAGAAAAGGGTAGAGAGCAGGCTAATTTATACTACCTCTAGCCAACATTGTCTGGATTAAGATAGCCAGAGACGCAAAGAGGCCAGATATATTAATTATGAACATTTTGTATGGTCACAGCCTCTGTCTAGCGTGTAAGGAATAACACTGAAGCAGGTCTCCAGTGGTTCTTCACCTGCTGGGAATTTTTCTGTACAGGTGGAGTCCCAGGAGTCTTGTTCAGACAGTTTTAAATTTGCTTCACAGTTTTGGGAAAGGCTCAAAATCTGTGCTTCTGACCTCTATCTTTAAGGAACTTAAAATGTATTATCCCTCAGCTGGGGTTTGGCCAGTATGTGTCTTCTGGATTAATAATTTTTAGTATTCACTTCTTAAAGCAAATGCTTTACTTCCTTGAGGAGGGCAAATAAATATGCACACCAGGAAAAACTCCATGTGACCCTTTTCTTCATTTTGTGTAGCAAAAGAGGTCTATATGAGAACTGCAGCTTTAATGTATGTTCATAAAATCTTTCATTAATTATTTATATAATTATTTTCAAAGTGCTGTTGCCATGGTAACTTTTACAGACAGTGAGACAGATCCTTACATAGACAGTAGTCATGACTCCAAGCACTATCACATGAAGATAAGTCTGCATGGACATTTCAGGGTTTGCCAAGTTTTTCTAAAGTAGTTATTGACATTAAAATAACCTCCTTCTGCTAAATTAGAGAGAAGAGCCTGTGTTTAGCCTAATTTCCTTAAGAAACAAGGCTTAAGCAATAATTTTCTCCATCCATCTGTCTGCTTCTCCCTTCCTAATATCTTTCAAATCTGCTGGCATAATTTCAATTACCTTTCACTAAGACATCTCAAAGATAGTTAAATCTGACACATTTAATGGAAAGTGGTTGTATGAAAGAGTGAGAATCCTAAAATAATGTGTCACAGAGGGAAACATTCCACCATGATTTTGAAAATGGTAAGCTCCTTTTGTCCTGTGGTCCACACAGCATCAATCTGATTGTGACATGTGCTATTTCTTTTACAGTTAAAAGAGAAAGGTGGCAGAAGAGGTGGAGTTGTGAGAGCATGAAGGGATGAGGAGTTCTGGCCGAGACTGGAGATGTTGCAGGCAGGATATGGGAAACCTCCTTGTAGTGATGGGGCTGTGGGCTTGCAGGACAGAAGTTAATACAGAATGAGGACTTAATTGACTCTATCACTCCAGGGCAATGGTTTCCAAATTCTGCAGCCAACAGCAAACTCCAGTTTCAGGAATAAAGCCCTAGTTTTGTATTTTGCAGAGACTTCCAAGCATAATCAATTATGCTACGTGTGCAAGGGTTACTAAGCTCACACATCAGACAGTCCAGGCAGCCATCTGGCACCACAACTTGGTGTTTTGGTAACCACAATGCAAGGCAGATTTTGTCCTGGGACAACCTGGGCTGAAGGAGATTTCGACCCATGGATCCCGAGTAAGTTACACAGCTTCTCACTATTCAACAGTGATACCAAAAGCCACCAGAATCTCACCAGGCTTCTCAGTAGCTGTTGGATTATGGGGATCACGTTTCACATTTGGAAATACAAAATGACTTTGTTTGGAAATGCAATATCATGACAGATATTTGAGTGTCAAACAGTTTCTGTTGGCTGAGAAGCTTAATATATGTGTCTGCATGCATGTATAATGTTAGTCGCTCCAAAATAGCAGGGTGGAAGGAGAGAGACACATTTTTGAATGCTTAAATCTGGCCAATTCCAATCACAACATTCCAAAACCAATAAAAATAAGATCAGTATTTTACACCATAGGGCAAAATATTCTGTGTTTTCTGTATTTATACATTTAACTGACTTCTTTACTGAAGATTTTGATCTCTCTTTCATCAATGACATAGGTTCACCGTCTTTAAAAGTCATTCCAGCTATGTAGGTGCCTAAATATGAGAGTTTGATGCCTATGCTCAAACATTTTGTTCACTATAGAACAGATCAAATGTCTTAGAGTAAATCAGAGGACTGGCAAATAACTGTAGAACAATGTTTTCCTTTTTGGACAGAAGATTTAATGTGTTGTGTTTTTTTTAATTAGCTAAGAAACATGAAGTAGTTTTTTTACCCTGAATCTAAATACAACTATTAGTTCACACTGCTTATGAAGAGATAACAAAGAGATAAAACACTAATAAAAAGACTAAAGTATTTTTATATTTTTAAGGAAAATGGTTTTCAGAAACCCTACTACATATTGTATGAGAAGTGCATTGTGCTGTCAGAAAATATGGTAATAGGCAGGCCCTACATTAGTGACTGAATTCAGTGATCGTTTTTTATGAATGTGGGGATTAGACCAAGATGGGTCAAAGAGCCATAGAGAAATAAGCCCACACATCAAATGTTGATGGAGAAGGATGGGGTTTTTTGCATCTTAGTCTGTCCTCTCTACTCTTTAAATTCTGCCTTAAGGCAGCCCTCATTCATGCTTTAACTCTCTCTTCCACTTGGCAGTCAAGGATGAGCAATTCATGCACTACATGGTTTTTTCAATACAATTGAAGTCCAGAAATTATCAAAATTCAAACAGAATTGAATTAAAAAAAAAATAAAATCCAGGAGTACAAAGTAAACCAAGAAGTCAAACAACAGCATCAGAGATTTGCAGGCAGTGCGGAAATAGCCAATGAAACCAGCCAGTCAAGGCTGCCAAAAAGCCAGATGCTGTGAGAAGAAGAGCATTTTTCATAGCTTTCAGTTAGTGCCATGTGATTTCCAGCTGAGGAAAGAAAGAAGACACTCATAGTATTTATTTGTTAAGATGGGTAACACTGTAAGTATTTAATTTCCTAATAATTTTCTTTAAAGTTTGATAGGAATTTAAGAATCATTAAAAAACCTTCCAATATTTGGGTCTGATTTTGCTGATGTCGTCCTAATCCTCATTTGTGTTACCAGATTACCATAAATGTGATCATAATTTATTAACTAGGCACTTTGTGATCAAGAGAGCCAGGACTGAAATACAAAGGGTTTAGGAAATCAGGCTGTTAGGCACTTAAGCAAGATTTCCCCTATAGCTCTTCCACAACTTGCTGGCACTATGCCTTGCTTGAGCTAGTATTGATAACACTTCACTTTCATAAGTGCCACCTTCACCTGCAATTTTGTCCAAAATAAAACAATGTACTCAGTCAGTAAGTGGAATGTATCTTATCTGTGAATATTTTAATTCCTTTCTATTTTCAGTTCATGGGCTTTCAGGAATTGGCAAATATAATTAATATTTCGACATGAGATTTGTGCAAAGTGTTTGCAATAATATAAAACAACAGGTGACTTAAATCTGTTTTTGAAATAGTTATAATAATAATCAAGATATCTTTGGTTTTATGTATCTGTATTGCTTGTGCCACTGAGAAAAATCACACAACAGAAAAAAGAGGGAAGAAATTGGAACTGCTTTCCTGTTCTCACAACCATGACACCTTATTAAATCTGATTGCCACATAAGGAGCCTGTCTCTTTAGAAATACTTCTGAGGGTAATCCTAGGGATTCTAGGACAGAAAGCACCAGATTGATAGAAAGTCAGTCTGCAGCAGTGCTTCAGGAAAGGGAAACAGTCTTCCAGATTAGTGATCTTTCTGAAAGTGTCAATAAATAAGGCAACAAAGTTTGCCATATTTCTGGACACTTTTGGCTAGGGCATCAATTTCCTTTTTTTCTCTGCACACAACTTGTTGTATAAACTTTGGAAACCTCCCAAAAGGATATGGATTTAAATCCACCTTTCTTAAAAAGAAACAGATTCTCCTACCTGCAACACTCATATTAGCATAACAAGGGCCACTTTTGCTGCTGGTAGGCTTTTAGGAGTTAGTCAGTGAATGAACCACCTGTTACCCTCAATTAAGCTCAGCGCTCCTGCATTCTGAATGAGAAAAAACTTATTATAGACACAGAGAAGGCTGAAGGAAGAAGGGGTCATGAATCAAAATAATAAAGAAATATGTTGCCCCTAAATCTTTGTGCAGTTGGACATACACCACCACAATTAAAAAAACAACATTCCTGTTAGCTAAGGGTGATGTGGAAAATAAAAGGGAAAGTATGCTGCAAAAGAACAACATAAGCTTCTTACATACATCTTCTGAAGAAGAAAATAATATCTGTCAGTTCAAGGGCACTTCTCAGGAGCTTCTCAGCTGAAAGACTGACAGTCTTGCTCTGCTATTTGAATTTCCTACCTCAAACGGCAGCAAGGAAATGCATCTCCTTTTGAAGGAAATCATCTTCCTTCAAAGATGATGAATGTGGAGGCAGGAGTTAGTCAGAGGCCTATTCCAAGTGAAAGGAGTGCAGAAAGTGTTGAAAATCAGTTAATTCATATTAGCTAGCTGAAGTTAATGATGGAAAACAGGACACATCCCTTCACTCCAGCCTTATAGTAATGGAAATAACAAGTGTAGGAAAATAGATTTTGTTTTGTTTTGTTTTGTTTTGTTTTTTTTTTTTTTCATCTTTCCACTGCCCACAGCATTCCCAGCAGCAGAAATCTTTCTCTTCTCTCTCCCAGAGACACCCAAAGGCAACACATGCCCCAGATTCATACCAATGCGAAATGCTAATCTCAATTGTAATGTTGTGTCAGCTCAACCAACAGACCAGCTGATTTGCTGGGTAACAAATTTGGAAAGCTCTTCTCCCTGAAGAGCGTAAAGTCACTATGGTCTTTTTGGCTCTTTCATATAGCTATTCCTGTAGCTATGTGCCCTTCCCTGGGGAACAGCAGGAGAAACCAAGCTACTCAAACTGTTCCTAAACTACACTGACACCTCTGCAGAGATAAGAGGCTCCAATGAGCTCTCTTTTGCTGTGATTCCCAGCTTATTCCTGAAAGTATATGTTGTCAGAGCAACCCACCATCTTTCACAAGAATGACATAATCTCTCAGTTGGAAAGACTTCTTTAAACAAGACGGCACTCCTATTCACATTCGAAAAAAATATTTCAGTGACTTCCAGAAACTGAATGTTTCCAGGACTTGCACCAGTAGCAGAGTGTGTGTTGTTATCTGCCTTTCTGCTAGAACAAAGGATCTCTGTCAGCATTCATTGACGCCATTGTGGGATACTGGTAAATACAAAAGTAAATGGTTTAACCTTTGGACCTTATAATAGAAAAAACAAAGTAAAGCAAAGCAAAACAAAACAAAACCCCAACTACTAGCAGTTTAGGCTGAAAAGATATAAAGCTGGGTGAGAACTCACTGTTCTGAAGTTGTTCGGTTTTGAAGGGAGACAGCAATTCCATTGAATTATGTCACTTAGGATGCATCACACCTCTCCTGCTGTCCACCCCAATGCTTCCCTCAATGGATTTGCATCATGGTGTTGTAAATTCTGGGCAATCAGGGACCCTGCCCATCGTTCCAGCACCGCGCAGAGCACTAACTGCTGCTGGGCAGCAGGCAGCTCAGATGGGTTCAGTTTGGTGCTGAACAAATTCAGTATGTCCGGAAGAGACTTAACTGGTCCAGCTAGTGCAATCCATCTGCCATAAGGCACATCAGTGATACTTACTGATAGAAGTTAATTTCCTCTGTTCTTAAAGAACCTCAAGTTTTCCCAAGCAGCCCAGTTCATTTTCAACCCACTTCTAGAAATAAGACCTAGTCCTATGACATTACTTCAGTTTTCTTGCTGTTTTAGTCCATTACTTCTTGTCTTGCCTACTATGGTCATGGAGCACCGGTTCTTCTTTGCCCTTTCAGTAACCTTTTCTATCTTTGAAAATTGTTATCACATCCTCCCTCAGGCTCCTCTTTGTAAGCTAAAATATTTCAAGTGCAGATTTTTGATGTAAGTCATGAATCATTCTTAGTTGGCTTGACAAAACTGAAAAAAGCATTTGAAGCAGCAACTCTGAGAAATTTCATTTGAAACAAAGGATCATTTCAGGATTTTCAAAGTAAAGTTTTGGAGTGTTTTTTTTGTTAAAGTCATGAGTAATTTATCACTTCATATCCCAATATGGGATGAAAATAAATATAAAAACATCTGAATTTTGCATGGAAATAAAGTTCTAGCATCCAATTGACACTAGTCAGTGATTTGCCTCCCTGCTACTGGAGGTCAGAGGATGATGTACATGTACACACAGGTTGTTAGGCCAAAACTGAAAGATGGAACAAATGACTGAAATGCAAAACATCTGTTCTCTTGATTGATACTCTAACAGGCAGCTTATTATGGACTAAATGCAAAATCTGGTTTAGACAGTTATTCTCAATGGGTGAATCATGCACACCTGTACCTTCACTGTGCATAAATTTGCAGGAAAATCCAAAGGCCTTGTCTTGCAGCTCCCTGGGGTTCAGATTGCTTTTGTATTTCTATGACTATAGTCTTAAGTTTGATCTCTGGCTTTTCTGATCCTAATGTTATTTTTTTTTCATAATTGGAGTCTAAATCTGTATTGCTGCTGACAGAGTTGTTCTCACTCTTGTAGATCTGAATTTTGAACCTATGATGACCTCACCTTGCTTTTTTCTTAGTGTTTCATACCAACAGTAGGGGGAGAAATATTGCAGGTCTTCAGATGTCCTCCAAGCCAGTGTCCACCAGGACACTGAGCTGGCTGGGCATTAATTGTTTGCTGATGTTGCTGGATTAGTCTGTAGCCCTGCAGCATATAACTCACGTTCACACAGGTGAAGTGCTAGGAATGTGTGACTGGAAGTGAGATAGGACAGAAACACCTTTTCAGATGGAAGGTGAGAGTTTGATTTAGGTTACTGTGTTTAACCTAAATCCTGTTTAACCTGTTTAACCATTAACTGTACAATTTCTTTCACTGCTGGTTCAAGTCCTGCCTGGTCCTTTATAGAGCCATTTACCTGTGTTAATCCATCAGAAAACCATCTCAAAATATTCAGTAAGTTTGCTGAAGTGTCTCAGCAGGGTGTTGGGAAGTACTGGAGCAGCACAAAGAGAGAGATGGATAGTGGGACAAGGGTCAGCTTTCCTTTTGTGAATCTTCGCCATATGTACATTAAGGACGAAGTGAAACTCATAACTACAACACCCTTTGCTATCTTAGGGCTAGCAACATCAAGATGAGAGCTTGTTTATGTCACCTGTATGAAGTAAGCTCATGCCAGTGTAATGATGATCACTTTGAAATATGCTTATTTTCTGTGTTGTTATGTGCTTCTTTTGTTCTGAATTATCTCTACTTCCTAGCTTTTCATTTATAAATGGTACTTCCCATTCCTTCATTTCTTACTTACTCCTGGACAACATTTACTTCTCAGCTTCATCAGTACTCATCTGTTACCACACATGATGATAAATGACTGCTCTCAAAATAATACAAAGAACTCTCTGTAGAGTTCTAAATTAAATAGTAACAGGTAGCTGAAAATTAGCAGTAATGTGTTTAACGAGGGATGTGCAAAGGAGAATATGACTCAACACTTCAGTTATCTCTAAAAAAGGTTTTGCTGCATGCTTATAACTTATTTTTAGATGCAACAAATCTATAGAGTAGTTTTGGGATTCATCTGATCAAATGTAGACTTCCACATCAGAGCTAGTCACTATAGACCTCCTTTGTAACTAATGCAGAGAAAATACCCTTACCAGAAGGTAGTTGATAACATCCTTGTTTAAACTGGGTAATCTGAACTGCATCCTTTAACTATTTTGCCTGTAAGGGGAATATGTAGCTACTAGTTTAGATACAGTAATATTTTACCGTGGTGATACAAAGGCAGAGAAAGAAAGGGCAGGATTGTTTTCTAATGAAGTAATAGCTATCATTAGGCCAGCTAAGTATTGTTGGGAAAATTATACCAGCTTTTGAGTATGTGAGACCTTTTTCAGGTATGAAATAAAAGAAGCTGATTTTAGAGGAAAATAGAAATTGGGAACAATTTCTCAGCATTTACTTACACAGGTAGAAGAGATGCAAAATTAACAGTCCCTGGCCCAGGTCCTTGGTCTGCCATGAGGTTCCAATCTCATATGTAACAGTGGTGAAGACGCAAGGCTGTTTTACGAGACAGAGAAGATTAGAGTCTGCAGACAAGGGACAGACTTGTCGCCAGCATCAGAGAAGCAAGAGCAGGGGAAGGGAATCTCGCAGGATAATGATTAGTGCCTTCATCAACATGAATGAATACGTCAATTTAAATAACGTATTAATGAAATTATTTGAATATCTCTTCCCTATCTTTCATAGTAGCTACGGAGATATTTTATTTCAGAAGGTCTCGTTCTGACTCCCTGGGTTGTTAAGTCCTGAATATCAGTCAGGATATTGGATAAAACCCAGAAATAACTCTTGGAAAAAGAAGGAAAGTTTGCCCTCTGCCAGTGTTGTGCCTTATTGAGCAGGGTCGAAGGCTCTGTCTAGACACTTTCTGGTGATCCTTATGTCTCTTCTCTCCTCCTTCCTACCTCAGACCAGTATGGAGATGTGAATTGGTGGCTCATTTTGGGCTTCACAGGCAATGCCTCCTCCTTTCTCAGTCTGGAAACATCTGCTCCTGACATATGGCACTCTGGGAACAGGAAAGGACAAAATGAATGAATGAACTCCAGAAGAAATAGGGACAATCTTTGGCAATGTGACAGATCTAAATGGTGCTGAGTGACGGGGCTCAGCCTGGAAAGCAAAGGATCCTGCTGAGGGGACTCATGGAGGTGGATTTATAACCTTCTGACATGAAATCACAGGGACCTGAGGCATGTCTTGGCATGGCTCTTTGGAGAAGCAGATGGCCACCCAGAAGCTGCTATGGGCAGCTTGGAGAGGTGAAGACTCTCTCTGAAATGCATCTGCACTCCCCAGCTGTTTGTTATACAGCAAACTTTCCTAACCAAAATAAAACTGCTTTTTTGAGTCAATAATCCAAGTTACAATATAATTTACAATTTAATAAATGTTCGTCAATTGTTAATGAGATAACAGTTGGTAAATATGAATTATTTAAGGCCTGACAAATATGATTTGATGTCTACTTGGCCAAATTATCACAAGAAAAATTACACAGCTATTGAACTAAACCAAGCTGTATGCTTTTGTCCATAAATGCTGGCTAATCAGAGGGTTAACTAAACAATCAGTAGGTGCAAATTTGACCACAAATACTTTTGGTTATGCATGACTCCATAAGTAAATTTAAGGCCTGCATGTGAAAGCATATATTGTTGTGATTTAACAAATATATCTTCATGTCTATAATTAAATAACCTCACTTTAGAAATTTTTCACTTTAGTAGGTTATATTTTGTTATTTTGTTCTGGTTTATTATTCTGGAAGAAACATATTTTTAATTATAAAGCATTTCTTTTACATGAATTAAATACATTGATATATCTAAATTAAATATACTTAAAGCATTTGAGTGCTGTTGAAACAAACAGGCAAATAAAATCTGTCTGGAAAGGCATAATCCCAAATCAAGTTTATTTTGAGCATAGTTCTGTTTAGATTTTTATCACCATTTTTGCATACTGATGTTTTTGATGAGTTTCAAGAGCATGCCATATATTCATTTGAGGAGCTGAGTATCTTCTACAAGGAATCTTCTACATCTGCTAGCTCTGTGATTCTACCACTTGCTATTGAATAATGTATTAAGCTTTTCCAGGATCCTTCTGTTTGCCAGATGAGAGCTGCAATGGTTCCTTTATGTTCATTTATTCTCTGCATTTGAGAAATGTCATATTACATCCACAGTGCAGAACAACAGAAAGATAACAATAAATAAATCAGAGCGGCAGCCTAGATTTACCTTTCCACTTAAAGAAAGGAAAAAACCTCTGGTATCTGTCTGTTTTCTGTGTACATTTGATACATGTCTACATCGGTATGAAAATACTAGCTATTATGTATGGTCAGCTCCTGCTTTATCTTACCGTAAGAAGTGTTAGTTCCTGCAGCAGAGGTGTCAGATGTTCTTAGCAAAGGTAATTGTTGATCTGTGCTCTTGTCCACTATCATGTCTTCGTCATAATTTTCAAGTAAGCTTGCACTACATCCTGTGGTTTGGTCATGTAAGTATTGTAATGGAAATCAATTACAGTTGGAAAACTTCATTTTCTATTAATACTATGTTATTCATCATGATTTAAAGCACTAAGGCATACCCATGGATAGCCTATTACTCCAGTGCTTGCAACAGAGACTGTAGATGAGACATGAGTAAAGCTGATGGGTTTTAGAAGAAGTTAGGTAAATATGGCCCTTTGTCACTTTGTCACTCAGTATAGCTACTTAAACAACATGGGGCTAAAGGGTTACCAGAAGTTTTGCAAAGGAAGCGTGTGTCTGGCATGCTTGTGAGTAGGGGAAGTGGGTGTGAGTTTTAGCTAACAGGTTAGGAAATGAGGTTCAGATCTACCAAGTGCTGGGGTAGAAAACACCTGGGGCTGGAAATGGTCTAAATAGCCAGGAAGAGTAAGAGTAGGGAGACCTAAAGGACATGGAAGGTGGTGGCTCTGGTCAAGCATGTTAGAGCATACCTGTGATTCATCAGAACATAAACATCTTAATAACACATAATGAGAAATACTTTAGTCCTGTGCCCAAACCTGGAGATATTTCTAAGAGGAAAAATAACCTTTCTTCAGCCAGTTAAGTATGTCTAGGACAGTGTGTAAAGGAATTAATCTTTCATGTGAACCCAATTAGAAGCTTTATTGCAACCCTAGTGACACAAAAATGATTATCATCAGTGATCTAGAAAAGAGAAACATATCCATGCACCCGTTATGTTCACCCAAATTGTGAACATGTTGAACACTAAAGCAGAATAGAGAACAGTTTTTATGTGCTTTTGAAAGCCTAATTTCATCAGGGACTAGTATCACAAGTCTTATTTCCATTCAGAATCCAGCATAATGAATGAACAATATTTTTCAAATTCTAATCTAAGCAAAGTAGACACTGGTATATGTAGTTATTGCACTGCACTGTATTAGCACCACTAATCAGTAATGATGGTCCCTCTTCAAGGAGACAGAAAGACCATGATAAACTAGGGTAAAATGTGCTCTTGGGTCTTAAGAAATTTTACAGCTCCAGAAACATTCGTCACTCGTAACTCAAGGCTAATAGCTGTGAAATTTCTAAAGGGAATATTTTGCTTCAACATTCAAATGACCTGAGGTTTAACAATGTTTCATTGCAGCCAAATTAAATGTTTTGATACCTGGAGAAATTATATAAAATCTTCCCTTAACACGTGCTGTGCCCTTTCTGCATATATGTGTTAATCCTGTTAGTTCAATGACAGAGACTGGTGGATCTGTAGATTTGCTCAAAAAAAGAAAAAAAGAAAACCAAAACCAAAGTTAGCAGCAATTCAACTATAGTTCTGCATTTATGATGGTGTTTTGTTTTGTTGTGTTGTCTTGTTTTGATCAAAAAATACCCCCAAGCTCAAAAAAAACCCCAAATCTTCAAGGAAACAGTCAGATGTAGATCACTGTATAGTCTTGGGAACACATTTTCTAATTTTGCCAAGTTAAAGGAAAGTAATATAGCCATTTGGCTACTGTGTGCATTTTGGGAATGATAAAAATCTTCTGACTGATTCTACAGTGAGTTAAATTCAAAGGAACTCTTTCCAGGAAGATGAAATGAAGCTAGATGATTGCCATTTCCTGCAATAGCTCATCAGACTCAAGGGTGCAGTTACCAGAGGGATAACAAAGGGCAGTTATTAATGATGAGGATTTTTGGGGAAATTTACACATTCAGAACCCACTTGACATAGGTTTATATTTACCGTTGCCTGTCTTTTCTATGCTTCATTAAATTAACATAAATACCGAGAGATTAAGTATGATACTGAAATGAAACAGGTCACAGCACCTTAAATATTCTATTGAAGCATCCAGCAGTGGAAGGACAAGAGGCAAAATGAAAACCAGTTATTGTGTCTCATACAAGTTTCACAAGTCAATTCTTGCTTGTTTGTTTGTGGTTTTAAGCTGACCTTGATGATAAACTCCACTTCTCTTCTATCAGCTACCATCCACTCCTGAAGTTTTCCCAGAGAAATCTGTAAGACTGAATAGAGATTATGATGCAACCCTCTCAGTACAAACACAACAAAATCTGATCATTAAAAAAAAAATCTATCATCACACTTCCGCCTTTTGTAACCAAGCAGCAAGTATCAGGCCACTAAACCTTTCTGACCAAAATATGAGATCTTTCTTGGAGGCACCAAAGGAGGATTTAAATTTAGACAGTTGGGAGGACAAGGTTTTTTGTGTGTGGTGTTTTTCATAGCTATTGCATTCACTTTTTTCGTTACCCGTGACTTTACAGTATCAAATACTGCATTTCATGTTTCTTAATGAGGGCTTTGCATTAAGGCTGAAGTGCTTTGAACTCCGTGTGCTTCCTTTCAGCACAGCATGGATCCTTGTTGGCTAGTCTACCGATCACTAGGAAGACCAAGGCGAAAGAACATTAGAGCAAATTAGGGCATTCTGGTGGAAACTAAGTTTTGTGTTCTACCCCCAGTGAAGTCTATATTTTGTTTGCTGAATACATCAAGCTGTGCTGCTAAAGTAATGTAATTGTGGATCTGTATGCAATTCCTTTTTCTACAAACTCCATATCATTTACAGAAGCTGTATGGAGTACTATAATCCAGGAAACCAAGGACTCTAATCAGCATGCATGAAAGTGAGGAGAGGAGGGGAAAGTATAAGCCATTTGCCCAACCTCAGAGCAAAATTATAGCAAACTTCTTCCCAGAGACTAGGGATATTTTGCTGTAGACTTTGCCTAGTAGCATGTGGTCTTTTATAAGTACTCCAATAGCTTCAGACCTTTATGCAGATCAGATTTCTGGTAAGAGCATTCATCATACAATAAAAGGTATGACAGAAATCAAAGAAAAGCCATAATAATAAAGACAATAACGTGAAAGCACAAGAAGAAAGCGTGAGTACAAATGAAGCCTGTTTGAACATTACAGAGTTTTTCTTGACATAATTCCATTCTCATTCACGTGAGATGCTGTCCTGAGAGGTTTTTCCACTGCCCTGGTTTCTCCACAGCATTATGCCAAATAGTGACCATGTCAACCTGTTTCAGTTACCTTGCAGTTTCCCAAGGAACTGAAGAAGTGAACTGAGAACACTCTCATGTTCTAGAGATTTAATTATGCTAATTAACTTAATGTCATGGTTTAACCACAGTCAGCAATCAAGCACCACTCTGCCACTCACTCGCCCTCCCACCCCACAGTGGGGTGGGGGTTGAGATAAAGACAGTTTAAGAGGATAACAAATGTAGAGATATTAACAATAACAACAACAACAACAACAATAACAAAAAAGAACATACAAAACAAGTGATATACTGTACAATTGCCCACCACCTCCTGACCAATGCCCAGCCTGTCCCCCAGGAGTGATCACTGTCCCGTGGCCAACTCCCGAAGTTGATATACTGGGCAGGATGTCTTATAATATGGAATATTCCTTCGGCTAGTCCTGGGTGTGTTGCCTCCCAACTTCTTGTGTACCCCCAGCTTACTCGCTGGTGCAGTGGTGTGAGAGGCAGAAATGGCCTTGACTTTCTGCAAGCCCTGCTCAGCAGTTACTAAAGCATCCCTGTGTTATCAACACCATTTTCAGCATAAATCAAAAACATAGCCCGATACTAACTACTATGAAGAAAATTATCTCTATCCCATAGGAAACCAGCCCAGTTAATTAAGTGGTTCTTTTACATCTATGGCACAGGTAAGGGGACAGAATGTTTTAACCTATTTTTAACCAGCAAATTTTTTTCGTTTAAGAACTCCACAGTAATACACCACTGACACAATACTTTTCACTTCCACTAACCAGTCCTTATGACTCCCATGTACCACAGGAGTTCAGATATCTATCTCAGCTGTAAAAAAACAGTGAAACGTCAACAGTTCTAATAAAACAGACAAGAGTACTTTATTTTTCTGTAGTCTATGGAAACATATGCCTCTGCAGGATGAAAATTCAAATGGGATAATGAATGACATCTTTCTATGGACAATGTGACTAGTATTTTTAACTTCTTTTAGGGTGGTCATCTACAGGTCTCTAATGTTAAGCCACATCTAGGGAATTTTGCCCAGCAATTTCCAAGTGTGCCCCTGAGCAAGGATGGAAGGATTTTATTATTTGGCTTCCTAATGGGGAACTTTGTCCACAGAATAAGCTGAAAAATAATAAAAGAAACTTTTATTGTCACTGATGGAAAAAATGATAAAACAGACCAACTGCTGTTACCCTCATAAAGCAAGAATGAGAGAATATGGTTTCTTTTACTGTATTGGCAATAGTTTCAGTTTCTGAGAACTTTTGATGTCCATAAAACTGGGCTAGAGGGAATTTTAGGTCAAGTTTGAGTGTTTAACTATGCAGATAGGGCATACAAACCCAACATAGGTCTCAGGCTTGCTATGTGGTAGAGTTATACTGGAGGTTTTCTTTTGCACCCAGATGCACTTCAGCAAGAATCATCTTCTTTCAGTTTCTCCTTGACTCCTGATGGGTGTTACATTCTTTCGCTGTCTCAGTGTCTTAGCAGATCAGCCTCTTCTTGAAACACTCTGACTAAATTTTACCAAACTTAATGGTCTGTCAGAAAGTTTGAGTAGAAATGAAGCTGGCTTCAAATTCATATTCACATTAGTTTTTACTCAGTTTAAGTTAACTTCTCTTTTAACTGGGACTGGCAGCAGAGCTTTACAGAAGGTATCGCTATCATTTGCCATCAGTAGAGATCAGGTTGTATTATCTAGGGAAAAGGGTAAACCACAATTCATTATGCTCTGAGATAAAGAACTGGAAGATATGGAAGAGAGGAATTTGAGACCAAACCAAAACAGATGTTGGAAATATAAGCACAAAATAAGAGGAGAATTAAGCCCCAAAATGTGCTGACTAATACATCCAAGAAAAGATAAAAACCCAAACCAAAAACCAAAATATGAAACACACGTATGTCAATAGAAAGAGGAACCTAGTAAAGTACCTGAAATAGCAGTGACCTAATCTTGGGTCTGTTTTAAAGATTCTGTTTCAGGAGACAGCCTGTCAAATTCTTGCAACGTATGCTAAAAAGAACAGGGTGAATTAAACAGAACATCTCATTTTCTACCATTGCATCAGCAGTGTATTGCAAATGAATGCAGGATGGATGCAAATCAGAACTTGAAATAGTTCCATTTTATTGTATTTAAGTATAAATCACTGTTAAAGGTGTAAAACCATGCAAACCCAAAGTAGTAGTTTCTCTTCTGCCTTCAGAAGACACAGGGATATTTAAATACCAGGGACATCTATTTTACACTATCTGCTTGTTTATCTGCTTGTTTTTAAAAGAAAAGAGAGAAACAAAAGCAAGTGACTGTCCAAAGTATTCTGAAGATGCTGCTTTCTCAGCTTCATGCACAGACTATCCTGCTTGGATGTGAAAGAGTGCCACATGGGAGTGACAGGTGCTCAGAAAATATGTTTTTTCTGGGAATGTAACAGGCTTAAAGGGATCAATCTGTTTAGCTTATCAAAAAGAAGACTGAGAGGTGATTTGATTATGGTATGTAAGTACCGTCATGGGGAGAAAATACCAAAGGGCTCTTTTGTGTAGCAGAGAAAAGTCTTAGAAAGAATCGGTGTTGAGAGTGAAAGGCAGACAAATCCACATTGCAAATCAGATACCAGTTTTTGAAAGTAGGAGTACCTGAGCACTAATCGGAGCTTGGAGCTGCAGGCTCCATTTCTTATTCTCCAAGTAAAAAGCCAGGTTTCATGCAACATATACTACAGCTGGTGAGCAGAATACAAGGGAAATGGGGTGCAACATAACAGCCTTGGTACACAGGAAATTAATTCAAGCTTTGAAGGTGGTGTATACACGTGAGCCCAAGAAGATGGGGACTATGTTCTCACCTTTGGAGTGTATCATAGTCACCGCAAAACCGGACTGGAACATAGTCAGGGCCTGACGGCCTCAGGAAAACACAGTCTGACTCTTTAGCCTGGGGATGGTAGGAGGAGTCTCAATTGCTTTTCCCAGTGTGGTGTTGACACTTGGGCCACTGAATTTTAAACACAAAAATGTGGTAGTATTTACTGGAGCAATAACTCGAGATTCTTTCACTGTCCCAATCAGACTCATTCAAACACCTAAGTGAGTCATGAAAACTCCCTGTAAGATCCCTGGGAGGTTACCCATTGTAGAAAGTTCTGCACAAGTCACTTCGGCTGTGCAGGGCATTCCTTGTAACACTGAGGTGTGACGGTCACACATTACACATTGCCCTCCACAGTAGTGCATAGTACTTAATGAGAAGGAAAAAACACTTCCCAGACCTGCATCAGGTTTTGTATAAGAGTGCTTTTTTTGGTATAATTTAAAGAGAGAGAAGGTATTATAATTGGCACAATTATATCTGATATTGTTACTGTTTTTCAGGACTGAAATAATAACAGACTGTCAGACACTGGGAGTATGTGGGCTTCATGTTCTTTTCTATTCAGTTAATCAATAAAAATAACTATGAGAACAATCTTCATGTCAAAGAGAGATTGTGTTGCCTTTTCCCATTGAAATACATCAAGTGCAGGGGGTTGGCAGTAGAAAGCAATAAATATAAGACATGGAAAGATGGAAATTGATATGTTCAGCCTTGGGTAAACTGACAAGAAAAAAGGAGGAAATTAGAAGAATGAATCAAAACTGACTCAGCTACCTTAGCTGTTTTTTAAATGAGGCATGTCTCATCCTGTGCTGAAAAGGATGTTGACCAAACATTCCCCGCTACCAATCCCAGAATCATAGAATCATAGAACAGAATCATAGAATAGTTTGGGTTGGAAAGGACTTTCAAAGGTCATCTAGTCCAGCCCCCCTGCAATGAGCAGGGACATCTGCAACTAGATCAGGTTGCTCAGAGCCCCATCCAGCCTGGCATTGAATGTTTCTGGGGATGGGGCAACTACCACCTTTCTAGGCAACCTGTGGTGGTGTTTTACCACCCTCATTGTAAAAAATTTCTTCCTCATATCTAGCTTGAATCTCCCCTCCTTTAGTTTAGAACCATTACCCCTTGTACTAATATAACAGGCCCTGACAAAAAGCCTGTCCCTATCTTTCTGTAATTGACTATAGCTCTAACTATAGTTCCATTTTAAGTACTGAAAGGCTGCAATAAGGTCTCCCTGGAGCCTTCTCATCCAGGCTGAACAACCCCAACTGTCTCAACCTACCCTCATATGAGGGATGTTCCAAATACCACTATATCTATCGATACATGTGTGGCACTTGTTACCCCAATATATGTACACTCTTAGGGACATTGTAGCTAAATGAAATCATATTTCTCAGGTTAATCAGACTCGCAATGTTTCAGACTGGTGTTTCTTTTGTCTGAATGTCAGTCATGGCAAAAAATTTGCCTGAAAAGGCAAGGGATCAGGCTAGGAAGCTGCATCTTTATAAATGGGATGGGGTGGGATGGGATGGCATGGGATGGGATGGGATGGGATGGGATGGGTAAGATGTGTCTGTGTGATGGATCAAACACACGCATCAGGTGTGTATTAGGACAATGGGCCACACTAATGCTGCTGGTAGTGGAGAACAGTTGCAATAGAGTGATGGTTGGGAGTATAGCTGAAAGGAACAGCATGGAGGAAAAGTGCAAGAGAAAGATGAAAGAACAGCTTGAGGGTATTTAGGTTGCCAGTAGAAAAGATAAGCAATGGAATTCTACTTGTCAGTTTATGAGTTTGACAGACATAATGAGAAAGCAAGTGGAAAGCAAGTCACTAGTGGAATTCCACAGAGATCCATCTTAGGGCCAGTACTCTTTAATGTCTTGGACACAGGACTTGATGAAATATTAAATAAGTTCACCAATGACAAAAAATTGGGAGGAGCTGTTGATACTCTCAAGGGCAGAGAGGCCCTGCAGTGGCCTCTAGACAAATTAGAGCACTGGGCAGTCACCAACCACATGAAATTCAAGAAGAGCAAGTGCCTGGGACACGACAACCCTGGCTGTACATACAGACTACGGGGTGAGATGTTGGAAAGCAGCTCTGTAGAGAGGGATCTGGGGGTTCTGGTTGACGGCAAGTTGAACACAAGCCAGCAGTGTGCCCTGGCAGCCAAGAGGGCCAAGCGTGTCCTGGGTGCATCAAGCACAGCATTGCCAGCCGGGCAAGGGAGGTGATTGTCCCGCTCTGCTCTGCACTGGTGCGGCCTCATCTGGAGCACTGTGTGCAGTTCTGGGTGACACAGGATAAAAAGGATAAAGCTACTGGAGAGCATCCAAAAGAGGGACACAAAGTTGATGAAGGGTTTGGAGAGGAAGCCGTATGGGGAGCGACTAAAGTCTCTTGGTTTGTTCAGCCTGGAGAAGAGGATGCTGAGGGGAGACCTCATGGTGGCTACAGCTTCCTCACAAGGGGAGGAGGAAGGGCAGGCACCAAGCTCTTCTCTTTAGTGACCAATGACAGAACCCAAGGGAATGTCAGGAATATGTGCCAGAGGAGGTTTAGGTTGGACATTAGGAAAAGGTTCTTCCCCCAGAGGGTGGTGGAGCACTGGAACAGGCTCCGCAGGGAGGTGTCACAGCCCCAAGCCTGACCATGTTGAAGAAGAGACTGGACAACACCCTCAGACACATGGTGTGAACTGTGGGGTTGTCATATGCAGGGACAGGAGTTGGACTCAATAATCCTTGTGTGTCCCTTCCAACTCAGGACATTCTATGATTCTGTGACATAGTCCTTTTTGTCACACGAGTGTCCCTGAGGACCTCTCTGTGTTGTGATAGATAGGATCCAAGTTCAGAAGAAGGACAAGTTTTAGGCGCAATAAACCAAGAAACATATTATATCTCAGAAAGTAACTGGAAGTTTTCCTCCAACAAAGAATCTGTATGTAAGAAACTGATTACAAAAGCAAACAACTTAATTTGAAGCAGATTCATTATGTAAGGGCTAGAAAAAAAAAAAAAGAAGTAGTTTTTATTAGTCCATTACTTTTACCAGGACAGACAAGTGCTCTGCAAGTGAATCCCATGCAGAAAGTTAGCAGAGTCCTAATCCTTTGACATTCATCACTCTTCTCCATGGATGCCTACAACAGGTGCATTAAAGTCTGAGACAGGCACCTAGCGTTTGTGCCTTCTCAGCAGACAGACATAAACACAGGACACAAGCTGTCTCCTAATAGATAGCTGGAAAATATCTGCTGAATGATAAGCCAAAAGTGCATATTTCTTCTATAAAGGGAGCTGACAGTGATACAGGCTCGTCCATATGCTGCTATCTATCTTGTTCTCTGAGAATTGCTCAAACAATTTATTAATCACCCTTGAATTATCAGTACCAGAATGAAGCAGAAAATGTCTTTGGAGCACCCAGGTGCTCAGCTACTGGTTTTCATTCTAACTTGTTACTGAAGATCAAAATGTGTGAAGCTGCAGGCGAAAGAGAATGAAGACTCCTCATAGAGTCCTAAGGGTATGTATACCTAAGGGTATGTATACCAAATGGCCTGCTGAAAGGTTGAGGGATAGGTTGCCGATAAATTATTCTGATGACGCCCATGTTCTGATGGGAAATTATCACAATAGAAATCTTCACCTTTTGGTGTTTTGCCATGTTTCACAGCGTTGTCCTCATTCCATGGGTAAACAAAAAAAGTTTTCTAGCCTGGTGATGCACCTGAATTGATTCTTTTACACCAAAAACTATAACCTTCCCTCTCTGAAGCATTGAAAGACAGAAGGACTGGCAGGAGCTATGGATATATCATCTGTGAGGGAAACTAATAATTTGATAAGGATGGGCTGGTTATGCTTTGATGTACTTCAGCCTATCCTCTCTTGAGAAGTGTTTTTGGGGTCCTACCATCTCCATATCAATGAGGTTGGACCACATTGTCTTCCAGATCCAAGACAGCTATGAATATGTACAAAACTTTGAGATGAAGCTGGGCCATGTACCAGAAAGCCAGTGACATTCCCACGGTAGGATTAAACCTTCCACAGGTCTCCCACCTCGGAGCCCTTGAGTGTAGCCATTGTTTTCAACTCCTTGGATATACTTCGATCATGTCTCACTGAGCAGTCAGTGTGGGATGGGGGAAACTGGCAACTAAGGTAGAAAAGAAAGAGTCACAGGAAGCTCCCTGACAAAGCTCTCTCTGCTGTTAATGAAATACTCTGGCAATAGCTGAGCTTCTTTAGGTGTTTGTAACAGTTAACACACAGGGACATCACTCCACAATTCTGTAGGCCCTCACGGAGCATGTGGGAGCCTATGAGTCACTGTGACTGGCTGCACTGAGAGAACATTAAGATTGCTGATCTGCTTGGGGGGTTGACGTCCTGTCTGCAACTGGATGTGGTACAACACACATTCTGCTGACTGGTGCATGCATCCTACCAGCCTAGGTCACTCCTAGGCTACCCATCCACTTCAGTGTCATATCAAGCTCTGGTTAGGGGGCAGCTGAATGGGTCATCACCAGGCTTCAGGCTGACTTCCCAAATGCCACTTGACTCACTGAAGACTGCTATGTTTTCCACAGCTTGAGACTACAGAAAAGTCATTGCAGTCGATGTACAGAAGACAGACCTAGATGCTTTCAGAGCCCAGCAAGTCTTTGAGCCCTCATGGAGAAGCAGGGATATCATCTGAGTGTACAAAGAAAAAAGGCAAAGAGCACCACCTACCTCACACACCTAAGAAGTTTATACTTCCACTCTGTCCCTCCGAAACTTTGCAATTGATGGTCTAAGTAGAAGCTAAGTATAGGAATACTATGGTCTGATGCCAACATACCTACTGGGAGACCTTCACTAGCCCAGACATGGTGTCTATTTCAAGAAAGCAGTAGTTGGGCTCATGATGATCCCTACATTTGGATGGACTGCTTCACTGTTCAAGGACATTCCATATGATGTCTACAGTACTTCCCTGGTGTGAATTCTTCCCTGGGGTGTTCTTCTGCAGAAGGACCAGCTTGCTAGTTCAGATGGGGAAGATTAGAAGGAAAATGGATGTGGTTTTTTTTCCCCAGGAACCCCACTGTCAACTCTTATAGTGGAGCCTGAACCCACAGGCTATATGTATGATTATGGCACCAGGGGTCAGATGTAAAATTGAGCCCATTAACATGAATAAGTCTTTCATCTGCATGTCAGCACAGCTACGCTCACAGAGCCTCAACAAAGCATCACATACTGCTGCAAGTAACTCAGGCTGAATTTTTCTCCAAATCACCATCTGATAGTAGAGATTAGAGTTCAATAATCCCTGTCTTTATTTCCCTGTGATTGAACTAATATACCTAGGAATGGAGAGGAAGAGAAGATGGATAGATGGATAGTAGTGGAAACAATTAGGAAAAAAAAAGTGAGAAGCATGGCAAAACTGCAGTAAAATCTAGAAAGAAGTAGTCTTAGCAGATCTGTTTCTGATGTAATTTCAAGTTCCTGGAAAAAAACAAGTCTCCCCAGTGAGGGAGTCTTTCCCCAGAAGGGGCTCTGCTCGCAGAAGCAGGACGCCCCATTGGTCAAGCTTCTCACCAGTGTTTCCAAACACCATCTCAGGCATCCATTGTGGTTTAATGAATGCAGCTAGTAATGCAACTTGCACATCACTGGAGTAAGACAAACATGGGTGGGAGAAGAGGCACAAATAGACAAAGGGACAAATCTCATCATGTCTGGGTAATTCTCAGCACCACCTGTCTGGCACACTGAAGTCCTATTTGTTGGGAAGGGTATGTCTCAACTACAACAGAGATTGATACAGCAGTCATCTGGGATACAAAGAGAGGCACTGAATTTGTCATGCCTCTGGGCCAAAAACCAAATGATGGGCAATAATAGGAAAGAGGAAAGTGTTGCAGCCTATAGTGGATACAAGAAGACCAAGATTTGAGGGAAATTATCCTTCTCTCCTTGGACTTTTTGTCTAGGTGAAATACTAAACTATTAAAATGATCTGTATTTTTCCTACAAGTGAAGTTCTTAATGTAAAACTACTTAACTACTGGCAAGGATTTTTTGTATGTTTGAATTCAAAGGATAATTTCTAACCACACCATTATTTACTGAAACTCCATTTAAAAAAAAAAAAAAATCCAGTCTAGGGTCTCTTTCTGAGGTTCTCAGCTAAAATAGCTTCCACCCCAGAACACAGCAAGCCTTTGGGCCCTCAGGGAATTGACAACAGAAGCAATATATATATATATATATATATATATACACACTTTGGTATCCTTAAAAGACCTTAAAAACTTTTCATAATTGTACTTTTTATTCCTTTTCCAAGTTTTGATCAATTTCCATTTGAAAAGGTACTTGCAAAACTCTCTTGAGACTCAAAAAACACAGTAATTATGTTACAATAATCTTCAATACATGAATTGAAACAGAATGGAAACTCCCTAGTCAAAGAATGATAATGCAGTTATCTCCTTGCTTTTTTTTTTGGTCTAAGCACATTGATGGCCCCAATTACAATCTACAGGGGAAGTAAATAGAAATAAAGGTTTTGCATTCCCACTGAAAAAAAAAAAAACAAACAACAAAAAACAAAGAAAAAAACAAAACAACACAAATGAGTTCTCAGCACACAAAGCAGACTGAAGGCATAGGATACAATCTGTTCTTTTCGCCTCAGCACCAATGGATTTGTATTGACGGGGAGCATCAAGATGGACGATTAGCTCCAAACCATTTAGCACGGCTTGACAGTCCAAACTAAAAGAATACATGCTACACAGCAGAAGATGTAGGGGGAAGGAACTCATCCCAGTGTGTCCTCTTTCTAGGTGCAGTTTAAGAAGTCAACACAAGCCAAGTGCCATAGAGCACCAGTACCTGTGATGGTGGTGCTGAATATTTTCTGCATCCACCACCTGAAGGCTAGGCCTACAGAGAGGGTCTGGCTGCAGCTTTGAGCTCCCATAAATGGGTTTTGGAAAATACTCATGTCTGTACTTGTTCCTGCTAATTCTGAACTTCTGGGCTCCTTCCTGGTATCTGTAACAGGGTCAGTGTTGATGAGCCTCCCTCTTGGCAGGGAGATGTGATGTAGCACAGGCACATCACTGGCTCAAGAGAAAGTTAGCAGTACCCAAATAATGTGTATTCCTCTGTTTGTGGGACAGAGTCTCCCTAAAATTTTCAGGAGGAGCCTGAGAAAAGTTTTAAAACCTGTCCGCTCCTTTTGGATGGTCTACATGGGCACTGAGGTCCCCTGAAACCCTTAAACATCTGCACTGAGTTACATAAAACAAGGACCATCACCAGCACACATAAAAAGATGTGACTGAGAACCTGTTATCCTTAAAAAAAATGGTACAGCTTTGCAGGAACAACGATTTCAGGTATGAGAGGAATAATTTCAGCCTGTTCTTCAGGTAAACTTTCCCTTTTGAGGCCTTCTTTTAAGACTGCGGGCTGAGTACTCCTAAAACACATACAGTAGAAGTTCAGTTCTGTGAGGAGCAGGGAGCCAGACTCACTGATCTTTATGGGTCCCTTCTAACTTGAGATATTCTATGATTCTCTGTAAAAAATCAACACAACTGCTTACTTCTGCATAGGAAGCAGGTGAAAATGAAAGGCTTCATCAGAACCTAGAAGACCAGATTAATAACTCTCCTGCCCCCAGGGAAGGAACTGGAATTTTACTACTAATCATAACTGTTGTTTCTGTTTGGATAACATGATATCATATGGGAGCTAAGTCACTGAAAACAGAATCTTGCTTCTCCTGAACATTTTATTAATGTTCCAGTGGACTGCTGTTAAATTTTGCAGTTTTGCACTGAAAATTGATATTGGGGAGCAAAGCAGCAAAATGAGTTAATATGTGCCAGAGATATGAACACAATACAAGAACTTTTGGAAGCTTACCAGAGGGAAGAAAGAAGATCTACTCATAAATAAGGGAGACATGAAATTAATAATGTCTCAAAAGTGACTGAGATAACTTACAGTGGTATCGAGCCTGTCATCAGTAGGAATATATATCAAAAAGGTTGAAATATTAGGAACAGAGAAAAACTACTCAAATACCTTGGAAAATATGAATGCGTACAATCCAGCTGGTCTTGATCATATCTTAGGGCAATCACCTCTCAGAGTTATATAAGCCATAGGCTTCACCTAAACTTGAAAGTTACAGCAATAAAATGGATGATGTGGCCCCATAATTGAGTGTGATTGAATTACTGCAGGTAAGCAAGTTACTGCTTGCCAGCTGAGCCATGATAACTGGCTCTGTGTGCTCCCAACTAAGTAATGTCTATTCACTTTCACTAACAACGTAAAACCAATTTACAGAAACTAAAGCAAAAAAGCAGGTGCTCTTATTCCTGTTTAAGAGTGGCATATTTCACTTTGATGTAAGCAGATTCACAATTTGTCTCAGGTAAGCTAAAATGTTGATGTAAGTTGGAAGATGTAAAAAGCTAGGGTAAAGCTAAGATGAAAGTAATTTGCTCAACAGCTGGATAAAAATAAGTACTACAGTGACCTTCAGACAAGGAAGGAATGCTCTTTGGAAATATTCTGTGAAAAAGAACTTTTTAGAAATTCAAGGAAGGGAAAAAATATCAGGTAAGAAACAGCTTACAGGGCTGTATTCTTCCACTTTTATTTCTATTCAATCTTCTTGCTTTTTACTCAGCAAATTGTGAAATAAAACATTTTTCAAAGTCAGTGATTGAATCTAAATATGGCTCCAGTCAACCCCTCACTAGACAGTACATGAACTGCAGAAGAACAAATACTGGCCAGAAAACTTGTTTTGTTAGAAGTGCTAAAATTAACATAAGGAACACGGGAGATATTTGTAAATTTACCTTAGCATTAAGCATCCCATTTCACAAGGTATTATCCAGAAAAAAAGTTTACATCTGCTCTGAATAGAAGACACCACTTGCATTGAAAACTTGGAAAGAAGAGTTTAAATGCCAGAACGAGTTTTAGAAGCACTGTATTTGTATACCACTGTTATTAGACAGGCTTCTCTTAAAATGAGCATCTTGCTAATGAGCAAGTAAACAACATCTTACTGAAAGCCTGCAGGTCATACTAGACAGAGATCTGTATTACTGTAACCAAATCAAGCACTAGCTTACTACTATGAAGTTCTGAGAAAGGACAAAAGGGATTTAGAGAGATTTAAAAGCCAGATTCAATTGAAGACTACCCCGACTAATCTCACACATGTTCAGGATGAAGACAAGAAAAAACTGAGTCAACAATGCTGAAAAGTACAGAAAGATGACAGAAAACAGCATGCATGCATTTGAAATGTGAAACTGTAGCCAAAAAGGCCAGTACAAATTGATGCTGTATATGCAAGTGCATGGTACACAGCATGGGAGGCTTTGTGCTCTCATGCTGTGTCTGGGAGGTACTAGTATCATACCCACCTTGTGCAACCTAATAGCAGAAGGATGCTGGGAAGCTTTGGGAAGCAAAAACACAGGTTATGAGATTGAAGGGTATAGGATATAGCAGGCAAATCATTTTATGAAGCAATGAAAAAATAGGGAAGAAAAGGAAAGAAGGGTAATAAATGGCAACTGTTTAAAGACAGTAGAAGCCTAAAGAAGGCAAATGCAGCTAAGAAATGGAAAAAACAGATTAGACACTGGGAATGTAAAATGGTAAATGATCTTTTTTCTTTTAATTTTACCTTCTGGAATCATGTGTAGATAATCAAAGTTCTTAAACTCATTATTTTCCAGACTGGAGGCCAAACTCATCAGACAGTGTTTGGTATGAGCCACATAGTGGCAGTGAGCAGGTTAATGTGATCTAACAAATCTTCATTTTTCCATTAATTTTACATGGGTTTTTTTCTCATTCTATACCAAAGTTTCCTCAGAGCTCTAGTTATGAGATATATAAAATGAAAAAGCTGCTTGTATTTTTTCTGGATAACCATGCTTCTGTGAATGTACATTGCCCAATCTATACAGCCTTTCCCTTGTGGGAGTGTGATGTTTCCAATTGGTTGTATAAAAAGCAGGTCCTTTCCTCATTTTTTCCTGCCAGCAGGTTTAGACTGAGTAAATGTTCCAAATCCACATTTCATTAGCTTCTGCTTCTTCAGCAGTTCTTTCAGGATCTCAAACCACCATTTCTTCCGCCTATTGCAGAGACAGGATTTTCTCCAAAGTAATGTTTGTGGAACTAAGATCGATTTTCTCCTTTGCTGGTTTTCTCTAGACTCAACCAATCTGTCCAAAATTTCACACAAACACTTCTATAGCATACTATACTTTAAGGAGAGTTATAGAGGAAGTATTTCAGATTATTTATTAGGAGCTGTAGCTTGGGAAAACAATAACAACAACAACAACAAAACAACATAGGAGCACTGCAATCCTTGAAAAAAATGAAAAAAAAATAAAATTGAAGGACGAGAGTATCTCCAAAATTGCAATGTATAAGCCCAGAGTCTGCTTGACTCAGCAAAGTCAAAGCAAGATCTGGTGCCTCTGGCTGTGTAGAAATAGTTGAGAAGTCGTTTTTCAAAGTTAAATAGTCCAGATTTTTATGAATATGTCTCCAGTGAAAGACATTAAGAATGATGTCATTGTGTGCTGTGGGTTATGGTCATTCTCAGAAAGGGTGTGTGGATGTGGAAGTAGAGGGCAGGCCTTCCAGAGCAGACTAGTCTGAAACCAACAGACTTTTCAGATGCTGAGATGGATGCAGGTTTTAGGATTTCCCACTGCAAAATGAAAATAAATAATTTTCAAGGTTTCTCGCAGAGTAAACTGATATTTAAAATTGTTCTGTTTTTGCTTCATTCAATGTCTTTTTGTGACTACCTCTATACTATTCAAGTTTTTTTCTTACTTTATAACTACCGAGGAGAGCTGTGATTAATGTCCCTGTTTCATTTTTTTCTGGAACTAAAGACCTTAGCTGCTTGGTAATGAGTAGCTTGAGGAAGGTATGGGTTTTGTTTAACCAGCTATATGGGTAGGCATCAGTTCCACATTATAATACCTACAGGTTGTGTTGGCAGTGTCAGTGTGTATCCTTCAGAGGTCCAGGCACTGAGGTGTCTGGTGCCTTTTGGAGTTCCCTGGGGCATCTGAGCAACCTGCACCTGGCAGGCAGTGAGGATACAACACCAAGAGGAGTCCTGGGCTATTGTCAGGCCAGCTGGGAAGCCCCAGCACATCCCAAGGGACCACAGCTGCTACATTTAGCCAGCAGGATTTCTCTCCAGTCTCTATTGACTGCATTGAATCCTTTGGAAGCTTGGACATTTGGTGCACATATAGAAACCTAAATTTAGGTGTCTCAATCTGGAAATGAATCACACCTAAAGAGCAGGATCCTGATGCCTACCTTTAAGAACCTTGTATCATGTGAGCTGTTCTGAAATAACTAGGACATTGTCATGGGGCAAGAAGATATGACAAAAAGTATATAGGTAGCTCATGCCACAGTGGAAGGATAGCTGAAGGCCAAGTGGATTCTGTAAGATGTCTCACATGACACTAGACATCTAAATGTAGTCAGCTGAATCCCACTCTAGGTGTCTATGATACCTGATTTTTATTATTTTTTTAATCTTCTACTCAACAAAAAGTATCAGACACCTTAGATTCATTTCAGTAGTCTAAAGCTATCTGACATGACCAGGCTTTCCCACCTCATCTCCTACTTCAGTGGGAAACAGATCTTTGTATGAATGTCTTAGATACCTTGGATTACCTCAGGTGACAAAAGGTACCTGTGTCATTCACTAAATTAAGTCCTCCTGAAGTGCATTTCTTCTTGTCCTGAGATTGAGGTCTAAAAAAACTAGATTAATTACACTTGAAAAATGCCTAGTATTCTGACTTGACTATGAGGGGATTTCGCATCTATTCTAGCCACCTAACAACTAAATTGCATCCCACTTAAGAGTGCCAGACAATTTTTAACTAGCTGCTGCTCCTCAAGATTAAAACCAGGTATTTATTTTTTTGGTTATGATTTTAAGGCTGAGGGAGTTGGGGTTGTTCAGCCTGGAGAAGAGAAGGCTCCTGGGAGACCTTATTGTGGCCTTTCAGTACTTAAAAGGGGCCTTTAAGAAGGACGGGGACAGACTTTTTGGCAGGGCCTGTTATGACAGGACAAAGCATAATGATTTTAAACTAAAGGAGGTGAGATTCAGGCTAGACATGAGGAAGAAATTTTTTACAATGAGGGTGGTAAAACACTGGAATGTTTCTTAGAGAGGTGGTAGATGCCCTGTCCCTGGACACATTCCAGGTCAGGCTGGATGGGGCTCTGAGCAACCTGATCTAGTTGCAGATGTCCCTGCTCATTGCAGGGGGGTTGGACCAGATGGCCTTGGAAGGTCTCTTCCAACCCAAACTATTCTATGATTCTACAATTTCCCATGTCAGAATTTGCCATTTGTAATGAAAAATGCTTTATGAAAATGCAAAATGAAAATTCAATGACACCCCAAAAATGACATAAAAATATACAAGTCGAAACAACTCTACATCATAATAATAAACATTTAGAATTTTGAAATCTGTAAGCTTTCTAAAGTAAATGTGTCAAGACTTTTTCTTTTTCTTTTTTTTTTTTCTATTTTCCCAAATAACAGTTGTAAAATTATTATCAAGAAATGTTTTGAAAATACATTTTTGACAGCTCCACATTTTGAAGGATATAGGAGTAAAAGAATACAATGCAAAAGAACTACCAGTATGGCATTCCTGTCAGCTCCCCAGTATCAAGCTGCATAGCCCTCTCTACAAGCTACAGATTAACTGAGACTCAGCGACCATAACTGGTAGGTGTGTGTTTATTGTTGATTTCACCAGTTCTTATTTTTCTTTTTATGAACATGAGCAGTAGTTTTGATATGTCATGATATATCTCCTGCTTGTGGGTACATTGGGGAGATCAAAGATTAAAATTAGACTGTTAGCAGGAAATTAGGAGGAGTGTAACATGATGGGGAAATAAAAAATTCAGAATAGTAAAGAAGAAAATACCAGTGCCATTTTTGATGATGTTTAATTATTTAATTATCACCCCAGAGTAAGTAGTAAATATCCTACTTGTTTCCAGAGCCAGAGTATTACATGCTTTGGAAAAAACCCTAACCTATTGGGAAGAGAGAAGACAGAATGAGGCCTAAGACTGAGGTAATTTGACTTCAGAAGTTGAAGGAATCCGTTTCTTTTTGAAGGCTGTTCCAAGATGTTCCTACATAGGAAACACATAGGTAGAAGAAGATGGTAATTTCTCCTCAGCACTGAAATTTCTGTTTGAATTATGGTGAAAAGGCTGGAAAACTCACTTCAGCTTAGAACCAATATTAAAATTAAAGTTAAGTGTTTTAAAATGCTTTCTGATGTGGGAAATGAGCACTTACTGTGTAACCAATGGACTGCAGAAGAAACGTGTTCCCACAGATACATTGCTTCAGGTTGTTCAGTTAGTGGGCTTGAAAATTCATAGAAGAGGACACTGCAAAACATTCAATTTGAACTCCAGCCCTCTCTCTGGCTTCACCCTCTTCCCTCATTCCCAGTGATGCATCTCTGTGGGGTACTGGTGTTCTTCTTAGATGGATTTCCTTCAAGGTTATTATGACAGAAACTAGATACGCATCAGTGCAATTGGGCTTTTTGCTTGATTTTAAGAAGGTCCAAAGATGGCTGCTGACTAGGAATCAAGCTTTATGTTTTGTTCTTTACTTTCTCTGCAAAGAAAGCTCATGCACTCTTACCTCTTGCTGAGACATGTTTGTATTCTCAAATTGTCTGTGCTGAGGTTTTTCATGCTCCAGTGATGACATCCATCTTCTTACTCCTTAACCGCTTTCCAGTAAGACTTACCAGTTGAGCTGTCCATATTTATCAGTTATTTGTCTTGATTTCTCCCCTTTTACTCTAGACAACAATTCTTTGTTCTGGAACAAATTGTGGCTTTGGAATGTATTTTAACACAGTAGACAAAATAGGGACTGGAGACTTCTGTTTTGGAGGTCAATGGTAAAACTCACCAACCAGAAACAGAATGTGACCCTGAAGCACAAATGTAATAGGACAAGAGCTAGCTAAAGAGATCAGTGCTGATTAATTACTGAGCCTCAATTCCCTCTCTCACCTCAATAATACTAAAAAACTAGTACAGCCATCTAAATTAAAAATAGTCTATAGTTCAAGGCATTAATATTCATTTAACCTCAATACTGAAGACTCTCTCTAGGGATACAAGCTGGGTTACGTAAATACAGGCTGATAGTTTGGTGAATACTCAATATAAATTAGAACCATCTTTCTGCATTAAGTAAACACAGTGTTCCCAGGACATAATTTCCTAATCTGCAGCATGAGTGACAATATCCCTGTCACCTTTAGGATGTTTGATCAACCAACCCTGACCTTGGTGCCCAACCCTGTGTCTCTGAACAGATGGCAGGGAATGTGGGTGAGGGAGCTTCTTGTTTCAGTGTCATCCCTGTGACTGAGGATGGAGATGGGAAGAATACTTCATCAGTAAGAATTCCTGTCCAAACAAGGTATAAACATCCTTACCAAAACACCACTTAGTTTTATGCCAGTTGGAGGCAGTTGACAGTGTTAGCAAATCAGCTCAACTGCTAACTGAGGAGGAGGAATAACATTTAAAAAAAGAGTTGCTGAGTGAGGGCAGAAATATTTCCTCCCTATGTAAGCTGTGAGATTCAAGCATTTCACATAAATACATTTAACTCAGTAAGAATTCATACCCTTCTGCCTGCTCCTTTAGTTTCTCACTGTTAGTAATTGAGACAACCACTGCTTTCCACTCCTCTCATTTATCGATGAGAGACTGAAACAATGCCCATATTAAACACTGCTTTCGAAAATACACAAGAAGCTGTGACTGAGCTGGGAACGAAACCATATCTTAAGCTGTGTATTGATGCCTAGACATCTGAACTAAAAGCTTGCACAGATTTTGTTAGGCAGCTCTCCCACAGTGTAGCATTCATTTGTCATCTGCATTATAAGACCATCCTCCACAGTTTGCCATTCTGGAGATACTCTGGGAAATTCTATCACAGAATATCAACCCAGTAAGTATGGCATTCCATTGCCTGGAACACGGAGCAGGCTTCCTGTTAACTAAAATCATGTGCCCCATGACTTCTCTGTCTCTGTCTGTAGTTTACTTAGCCTCTCTGGAAATCTATTTTAGCTAGCAACAACGATTATTAATACTTAAATAACCTGCTTTGTTTTGGCTTTTGCTTAGCATGGTACAGGTCTCTGGTATAACACTTAATCCTACATATATATTTATAGTACCATCTACTAACAGTAAAAACAAATAGTTCTTTCATGCAGAATGATGTTTGATCCTAGAAAGAAATACAGCTTGGAGGACTACAGACATGGAATGAGAGCAGAGGCCTTCAAAGCATAGGCAAAGTATGTGACCCCAGAGCTATAAGTAGCTCACCAGTGGTCAAGTATTAGTAATCAGAAGAGTGCAACCTTGAGAGCTGGGCAAGATGGTTTTAGAAATAACATTATGAGATCTGTAAATTGTGGTGTAGATGGTAAAATCAGATATAACATAGGCTTATAGACCAATAAAGAAAGAAAAGGGGTTAAAGATCGTTGGCAAGCATACAAACAACCTCAAACGGATCTGAAGTTGAGGAGGAAGAAATTATCAACGTTATATGCCGACTGGAGAAGGACTTGCTTTCACATCCCCAGAAGCCAGAAACCTCAGGGGCCCTGGGGACAGTGGGAGGGTGGGTACCAGAGAAGGGTAGATACTAGAAAATTTGTGTAAGTATCAATAATGCTATGTAATTGGAATGATTAGTCTTAGTATCATCATAACTAGGTAGATAATTCTTTGACTAGACTGCTAAGACTAATTAGAATAACAATAAATTCTTGGCTTTGCCTGTATGAGGTGTTCATTTTGCCCATAAAAGGCATTTGAGCACAGCAACTTAGTGAGAATTCAAACAAGCTATTCTGTAACTTGTATGCAACAAGTTAGTAAGATCATGTATCCCAGAAATTTTCAAACACCTGCCCTTTTGCTGTTTTCACCATGTCAGGATGTTGCAACTTGTTTGACATAAGGTTGGCAAGAGAGAAACTGAAAGTCTGAGAACTGTAAGCAAGACGACTGGGTGAGTGACTACCTTTATCTCCATTTCTATAGTCCTTAGACAAACATCTTTTGTAGGTTAGTGCAACTGCAGCAGGGGTATGTATGATTGGTGAAGGCATATCACATCATACTGACCTTGAACACGCAGTATGACCAGCCCCATCCTGAGCCATGGTGTGCTCCAACTACATGTTGCTGTGCAGCAAGCTGTGAGGCTCTGGAGGAGTAGGACCACTGCAATGAGCTAGCATTGACTGTGGAGCAGCAATATGTTCATTTCTGGGCCTTTGCCTGGTCCAGTATTGGGTGAATAAGCTTGTCAAGAGATTGGCCAGGCTAGATTCTTTCTAGCATGTGCCTCACTGATTTGAGGTGCACAGTGCCATGTGTCATGTCTGGATGAATGTGTTCCAAAACACTCTGGACATCATTGAGGAAGACCATCCTGCTCAGGTCTGTTAGGATGCGTGTAGGAGAAATAATCTGACCCTGCTGTCAGTGACAAGGAAGGGGAGTGGGAGGCCATAATTACTACAATTAAAAAAGGCCAAAGTCTTGCTAAAAGTAGTGGGAAATTTATTTCAGAAATGTGAAGTCTTCCTCTTATTACAAAACATCACCCCATTCTTGTACACAAGATTGGTGCAGAGGGTGTAATGATACTCTAAGCGCAATGGCAGCGTTTACTACCTATGCAGTAACAAATGGTATCTGATCCAGGGATCACTGCCAGCAGTTAATCAGCTGTGTATTTGGGTAGCTCAGGTCACTGTCTGTGAGATCAGTTCATTGGCAGGGTGAAGAGCAACACCATCACCATGGCCCGCTGCACATTTCACAAGCTGCTAGTGACTGATGTGGCTGAATGTAAGCCAGGTGCTCCACTGGCCGCTACATAGCCTTAGGCAGATTTGAGGGATTCCTTAAGCAATAGCAGCCTCTAGGCAAAGAAGGGACATTGTAGTAGATTAGCTACTGCTGTAAAAGGCAAGAAGAAATGTTTCTATAAATATGTCAGCAACAACAGGAGGGCTACGGAGAAGAATCTCCATCCCCTGATCAATGTGGGGGGAAACATAATGACAGAAGATGGGGGAAAAGCTGAGGTACTAAATGTCTTCTTTGCTTCAGTCTTTAATAGTCAGATCAGTTGTGATGCAGGTACCCATCCCCCTGAGCCAGAAGACAGGGATGGGGAGCAGAATGAAGCCCCAATAATCCAAGAAGAAATGGCTAGTGGTCTGCTGCACCACTTGGACACCCACAAGGCTATGGGGCCAGATGGGATACATCCAAGGGTGTTGTGGGAGCTGACAGAGGTGATCAGTAAGCCACTTTCCATTATCTATCAGCAATCCTGGCTAACTGGGGAGGTCCCCGTTGACTGGAAGTTGGCTAACATGACACCCATCTATAAGAAGGAGGATCCAGGGAACTACAGACCTGTCAATTTAACCTCAGTGTCGGGGAAGGTCATGAAGTAAATAATCCTGAGTGACATCACACAGCACATACAAGAAAAACAAGTGATCAGGCCCAGTCAACATGGGTTTATGAATGGCAGGTCCTGTTTGACCACTTAAGATATGAAACCATATCTTAAGCTGTGTGTTGATGCCTAGACATCTGAACTAAAAGCTTGCACATGGGTTTATGAATGGCAGGTCCTGTTTGACCAATCTGATCTCCTTTTATGACAAGGTGGCCCACCCAGATGAGGGAAAGGCTGTGGAAGCTCAGAAAAAAATTTGGTTTTATTTGGCTTTTCTTTTTGAATAGAAGCCCCATCCCTTTTTCACAGGAGACTTCTCTTCTGAGATTATTTCTTCATTTTGGTCAAGCTTTGCATAAAGACTATTCTTGTTAAGATTAGCTTGGTGTTTATGTCCAGAGGGAAAACTGATTGCCAGACAGGCTATCCTTGATTAGTGAGGCCAACTCATATTAGGCATTGCCACAGTCAGCTGGCGCTTTTGTATCATCATCTAGAGTCCAGTCAGAATGATCACTCAGAATAGCAACAATTCTGCACACCCATGCTGGCTTTCTGCAAGGGAAGCAAAGACCTGTACAGGAACTAGCAGTAGCACAAAAGACCTCTGTGCCCCAGACAGACGTGTACATGGGGCCAAGTACTGCTCAAACCCAAGGAGTGAAAAACATTCCTAAGTATGATATCTGATGTATTTATTTACCAATCAATCACTGGAAGAATTGAGGCAGTGTTGTTGTAGATGTGGTTTTCAAGAGTCATGAGAATGTCATAGAAGTTTATGGAGATTGTCTTGGATTAAGGGACAATAGCTTTTCTAAAGACAGCAAAGTTTGGTAAACTAGGAATACTAATTAGGAAATTCAAATGACCTGAGAAATCAGGGACTTTAATGCTGAAATTACTTAGGATTTATTCATATCAAAGTTACAGAAAACTGTCAGGAATGTGCATGACAAGCAAGCTGCAGGCTTCCTTGCATTTGTAATCTCTCCCTCCTTCCCAAGACAGGTATTAGGAAGAAGTGAAGAGCTTGGAATGAGTGAAAAAAAGCTAGAGCAGCTCAGGCTATGACTATATTACTTGCCTGGGAGCACTTCCAAGTTCCTTGGTCTGGGTGTATGCTTCTTATATATCCCAAATCCCATCCCTTCTTCTTCCTCCAAATGCATTCTGATTACTATGATGAGGCAAGCTTTAAGAAATATTTCATCTGAATCACTGGAGGTTTAGAATCCCTGAAGAAATGGCAAGTAAGTCTGTACATGGCCAAAGAAAGCTGAAATCAGATAGTTCATTGATGCAGTAAGAATTTGCCATGGTGGAGACGTTAGGTTTAGTTTATAGTATCAAAACAAGAAGCAGATTATTCAGCTATTGGACAGGGAGAACAAAAAGAGAAATTGAATGATAAAGTAGTACAGACACATGGAAAATACTAAGGACTGTTCTTGGTTTATGCTAGATAGTATTTGCCACAGTGGTAAGCAGCGCTGCAAAGCCAGTGACCTTTAGAGACAGAACAGTCAGAATGAGGACACGAAAATGGAAGTCATCACAAGCAAACTGAAGTGACAGACTACATTGACAACAGGAGGGCAAAGATTTTTGAACTGATATACTAGCTTGGCAAATAGGTAGTCTAACTGTTCTTTCACGACAATTAACTTCTTCTGGTAGAGGAAAGCAGGGCTATTGGGAGGAGGTGTGGTGAAGGCAAGCACTGCTTCTTTTAAATCCCAGCTGACTGCTAACACTGGTTTAAAATGCCGTAATGTTGCATTTCCAACTTGGGTGTGAGGGGAGATTAGTCTCAGTTGGCTCAGAGGTGCTTATACCTTCTGTAGGCACTGCCTTAAAAATGTGACGGAAGTCAGCAGAGACTGTGATTTTCGATAATCTCTATTGCTGAAACAAAAGGAAAGGAAAAAAGTACTACAAACTGAATCATGATGCCTGATCATTTGACATTGAAAGACTCAAGAACAGATGGATATGAATTGACTGTGAATAGGCAGAGTGTGGAGGTGAAAAGATTTTTAGATGTCAAGGTAGAGCAGTTCTAAAGTAACCTTCCTAAATGATATAGGAAAAAGAAAAAAAGAACTAGCTTATTTTCAGATGAGGATTGGCTGTATTATGAATGAGTCCATAAGGAAATAACTAGGGAGATAAAAAAAAGTAATGCAGAATTTGCTAAAAGTTTTCTCTTCTTTATGTGCGGTTTCCTGTAGGCTCAGCCTGGATGATATTCCTGCAAAGGAAAGATTTCAGTTTATAATTAGTCTTACTTTGACCTGAGCTGTTCTGCACAACAGGAAGAAGCCAAAAATAGTTCCAACTTGGGACTGGGGAGCGCTCAAGGATGATAACAAGGGTCAGCTGACAGCCCAAGGAGATTTCCTTTTGTCCGTTTACTTTTCAGATTATAAGAGTGGTAAAGTACTTGCATCCTTTCTCGTGAGATGTGAGAATTGGTGATACTCTTTGGAAAAAAAACCTTTGTGGTGGGTTGTTTTGTTAAAGTCCTGAGTGCTACAAATCACATTGGCCTCACTGTGGCAAGTTGATTGTCTGATGTTATTTGCGTTGGCATTCACAAGGTTGTGTATTAGGCAGAACCAGGCAGGCCCAGAGGGCAGGGGGAGATTCAGGCTCCTCTCACAGCCCCAGGTGCTCTCTGGCTTCCTGGACCTGGTCCATGAGAATGGAGACCTGAAGAAAGCCTAGGAAGGAGCAAGAGAGTAGTAGTCTGAAGTTTGGTGGTGGTCACAGAGAGTGGAGTTGGAATAGCACATTTCCATAAACATTTGACAAGTACACTTGAGCATTTAAAATAATTCATTTTAGCTACTGCTGCAGCTTATGCTGAAGGGGCTAATGGATTTTCTAAAGAGATGTCAGTAGCTATAAAGAACTGAGCATTGTTGTCATAAGTGATAGCTGTTCATCGGATGATCCTTTATTTCACAGGACAGCATTGCTATTGACTGTGTTCCTTCACGGATGTGACCTTGGTTGCTTCCCAATGTATTATGCATGAGGTAAATGTAAAAAGCTACAATCCCAAAGTCCCCCTTGCAGACAGGGTAGAGAAATTAACTTTCACACTAGAGCCTTGTAATGAACTCTCAGCTCACATCATGGCCAATATATTAATATTGGAATTTATATATTACAGGAGGCACTCTCACCTATATATTAAGTAGCATAAGTCCATTTATCTCAGTCATCTCCCACACATTCTAAATTGAATCAAAGTGGTGTAGGGCCTGTGAGCCTCCCCTTTTGTAGTCAGACAGAGGATTTCATTTTAGCCAGTCAAAACCAGTCCTTATTCTCAGTTTTGTCCTGCTGATGAGTATGAAAAAAATCTAACACATGTTGGAAGTTAACCTGAAAAAGGAGGATTTTTTTGGGGGAATAAAGCCACAGTATAACTGATTACATTGCCATTCTCAACATATTGCACCTCTACAGGAAAGACATTAATGTCTCTCAATCCTGTGCTAGCCCTTTGCAGGACCACGCCAACAGACAATGAACTTGAGGCTAATGCTTACTTTGAGGTATAATAGATTTTGAAAACAATCAAATGACATCTCTGGTGATCCATCTCTGTTTTCTGGTGGTGTTTGATATGTAGCATATGTGTATAGTCTCAGGCAATATGGTGAGAGTCTCTGACATCCTCCCAAGAGGTTAACGCAAGGATGAGTCTTCAAGCAGCGGTGGTTCCTGCTAATTGTAATCCATTCTACTCTTTTTGTAGAGTCCTAAGATATTTATCAGAGTCATGTTTTAAAATAATATAATCCATCCTGCAGAATACATAAGCATATCCCTGGTATAATTTTGTGTAAGAAACCTGAAAAAAACCTACAATATTAATTGAGTTTCGTAGATTTAAACACATTTTCTACATAACTTGTGGAAAACTGCAGCGGGTCTGTGGAATCCTTGACAGAATATATGAGAGTAGAGATCAGCCTTGAGATATTAAGATTTAGCCTTGAGAAGGATGGGAGTAAAGGAGTATCTGGAGAGAGGAGAGATGTACCTGTGAGAGAGAAGGGGATAGAAGAATAACATGGATGATAGAAAAATTAACCAATGAGATGTTAGTACTGTAACTTGTAACCAATAGTGAAAAGACACATGAACTGATCGAATTGTATAAAAATGCACTTGTAGCAATAAATGGCACTCCATTACTTTCATCTTGAAAGAACTTGGTCCATGTCGTTTGTCCGTCTCAACCGCGACAATAACTCTTAAAAGTTTTATCTTGAGAAAGTGCTTCTAAACATGAAGAAAAGAGTCTGAATTTCAGGAGGCTTTCCATGATAGAAAATGTCACCATTTCCATATGTCTGTTTCACAGATTCCTTTAGTTCTTTGGTGTAAATTCCATTAATTATCAGGTCTACTGAGGCCAGTTTCAGAGACATGGATCAAACCACATATAGATTGCTGCTACTCAATACCTAGATAAGGCTCTTACAGGAAAGAAAAATAATCTCCCAGCCACTAATCTTACTTTATTAGCTGGAATGATCACTGTCAGTATGCAGGATTTAACTCTTCACAACCTATTGAGTTTTACTGTCACCACACTTTACACCACCGCACTTGAGCTTTACCTATATTGTTACAGAGACATCTGTGTGTGCTTTTGCTACAAATAATTATGTAAAGCAGTGATATGCAAACAGTAATTTCCACATCTGCATCTTTGAAGCCTGATTTGGCTTCTGTCCATTAGTATTTCATTAGCTACACTAGACCAGGGCAGCTCAACACTTGCAGTGAAAGTTTCAGGAAGGCATGGGGGAACAAGCTACTCTGTGCGTTTAATCAGAAAGCAGGAATGTATCCAAGAACAGCAGGAGGGAGCTCTCAACAGCCAGAAATGTTGTATTTCTGGTGATATTTGACCCTCAGCCCTGCTCATATGAAATCCCATCTATGAAAAAAGCAGCATTTCTGAAAAAAAAAACCAACAAAAAACCAGAAAAACCTGCTGTTATTTCTGGAACTCTGACTAAATTCAGGCTTTATCATGATAAAGATGGCAAGCAGAGGATACGTCTTCTATTAGACAATCTGATATAGTTAGAAAAAGGACAGAGAATTCAGGTACAACACCAATAATTTTCAGGTTTGAAACATAAATCCAAACGCCTATGCTTTCCTTATACTTCAGTAGTACAAAGTATTCTCTGTGTAACAGCAGATAGACCTGGAAAGGACCATGAGAGACTGTACTGTTAATGTACATACTCAAAGGAAAGTCCAACCATATCAGTAAAAAGCAAACCCTCTGGATGTTGTGGATTCAGCTACCCAGAGCAACTCCTGCATCAGGAATGAATGAGAAGAGTGGAATGCCTCATTCAATTAAAAAAAAAAAAAAAAAAAAAGTTTTTAGAAAAGTCGTTTAGAGTCAATTCTGGATGACAATAAGTGAAGGAACATGTTACCAAAGGGATGCCATCGGGGTTTGAGCCAAATACAAATGCAAGCTGAAATGCAGCAGTTTGGTGTAACTTGAGCACTAAAGATTCTCTTTTTAGGGAAAATTTTAAGACAACTTGAATGTTCCCTCACCTTCTGCTAAAAGCAAACCCCTTCAAACAACAGAGAGTTAATGCACCAGCTACTTATGAAGTGTGGAGTAGATTTTTTATTCCCATTGGCAGAAGGAGCTCTGCAGGAAAAAGGCTAGCAGTGGTCTGCTAAGACAAGGAGTTATCCTAGACTGATTAAAAATGGATGTTAAGATTGGCACTCTTAAGTCTGGTTTCAGGGCTTTATTCGGTAAGACTCTTGGAGTCAGCCAGAGTGAGTGGGCAGAGGGCACTGGGAGATGGACTGCCCAGGCATATCCATTGAAGACCGGTGCTTGCTGTGGTAAGTGAGGACAGACTGACTTTTATAATCCATAGCAGTAGCTATGAGAACAGAGCCTGTAGACAGATGACGGCTCACTGCTCATTCTTATTTCATCCGTCTGGGTATTCTCTGTGGATGAAATAACATTAAGCAGGCCAACACCTGTAAATCATGCCATATTTCATATGTTGAGGGATTAAGGCAGATCTTCTGATGGTCTTGAAGCTCTGCAGAGGTATTTTTAATGTACCAGATTCTCTTTTACAACCCCTATTTTCATCTTCCAACTACGTATTCCTAGTAGTAAGTTTGGAATACCTTAAAGTGGAACAGAGAAAAATAGATTTCCTTGAGATTTTCCATTTACTTTACTGAATTTGAGGCCTAAACTCATAGAAGGTGCCTTGCAAAGACCCTTTTACTAGGAGTATTTAGTCTTATAGGTTGGGCTGAGCCATGCAAACAGCTACCAAAATTTGGCATAACCACTTTTTAAAATTCATAGTTTATGGAAAGACTGAAAAAAAGAAATCACAGCTTTCCCTAAAGAGATTTTACAGTAAAAAGATAACCCTGACAGAGATAACAAATTTGAATTGATTACCCAGATATACCCTTTTTCTCCTCCTCCCCTGGAGCTTCTAGACAAATCTGTTGCAGGCAGACTTCAGAGGCTCCCAGCCCAGCAAACAGATCACCAAGGCAACCCTGACACTGATGTCTGGAACTTGGCATGGAGAGAAACAGTAAGCACCTTATATCAGTATCCTAAGTCTAAACCCTATTCACTATTACATAGTGCACACAGCAAAATTGGCTTTTGAGTCAGTTGCTTGTATTCTTGTATACTCACTGATTTTCTAAAAAACTTTTGCTGCTACTTTAAATAGCCACTTCTTGAATGCTGTACATCCATAGGCTATTATTACAAATAAAAAATTTGTCCATTAATCTCTCAGACAAATCTTAATTAAAAGAGCCTCCTCCTCTCAACATCTTTAGCTGCTAATCTGATAGTGCTAGCATTGCAAATAACTGTATCTAATCTGAAATATGCCTTTTGAATCAATAGAAATAGATGGTTGAATTGCAAACATTCAACTCACCTGAATGAGGAAGTAACTACTGTTAAAAAGCAGTCACTGGACCAACTGAATAGCATTTTGGTTGCTTGTTTCCTCTGTGTGAAAGCTACATATTTTTGATGCAAGAATGTTATCTTGGAATAAGTTCGTTCAAAAAAAACCATTTGTCACATTATTTAAGTAACTGCATCATTGTGTAGCCAGACTGAAAAAAAAAAAAGAATGGTGCACAATACAAATAGTCTTAGCAATTCATTTTGCCTCTTTGTATTCAATCCTGGATTATGTTTTGCAGCTCCTACATTGCACTTGGGATGTGTGAGTTCTCCTCGGGAGTGCATGGGGCTTTGTGATCACAACATGCAGCTCTTTCACCAGTGTTTTTTATTTCCTTTAAATATGAAATCAAAGAGGAACTTAAAGCAGAAATTTGTGACAGTAGTATTTTATAGGTGCATTTAAATCAAATCTTAAGACAGACAGGACTTTGGCTGAAACAGTACATTTCACTTGGGGAGTACCTGTAAGCCAAAGAAGGTACATGTTCACCCAAAACCAAAAGGCCTATTTACCTTTCAAAACATGGTCTTACCTGGACCTCATAGTGGTTTTAATAATGTGCTGACATGTTACATGCACCCATACAGTTTAACTAATGTTCAAAAAACTCACTTCAAGAGAACTACGGAGTTCAAAGCAATCCATTTAATTTTCTCCAGTAAAGCAAAGCTTCAGGAGTATAAAACTCACATGGTACAAACAGTAAGGTATGATTTTTATGTTATTTGTTTAAGCAATACAGGTTAACCCTTATATATAAGATGCAATTCTTTCTGCACTCATTACTGTTGATAGAGTACATATTTAGTATTTTGTGCTGCCCTGAAACAAAAAAAAAGATAAATCAAATTTTTCTTGATGAGTAGATTGTTCTCTTGTGCAAAATTCTTTCATGTGATAGGTCATTTAAGAAAGCAGCAGACTCCCACCTAAAATCAGATAATTGCTTTCAGCTGAATGATTCACCCAGCAAAGCAGTATGTCTTATTGTTGAGACTTCAGTTTTTCATTTTTTTTCTCAAGTTTCCCTGAGTGCTCAGAGGTGAGCCCAAGAAGCCTGGCTGTGTACATGTGTTTTTGATGCCATCTGTTTTTATGAGATAATGGATGACTTTTCAGGTGTCACTCTTATTGCTGTTGGTGGCAGGAAACAACAATTTTCCCTAATCATCTCTTCTCACTACCTTTTCCATCAGACTCTCCTTTGATTAGTAATCCAGTTAACTTCAGGAACAGAAAAACTGATGGCTTGCCAGCACAGGTGTGTTGGCACATGAATTGGCATGTCAGGTCTTGAGCATTTCTGTCTCAGGATGCAAGTATATGTATATATATATGCATGTACGTGTATATGTATATATATTTGTGTGTGTATGTGTGTTTAAAACACTGCAAGAAGTGGTGTTATGCTGTTCCTGCACTGTTATGAGGGTGCACAAATTACAGTAGTGTCTGGGACATGCCTAGACGACTGGCAGACCACTTGGAGATCCCCTGTCAGGTGTCAAAGGTTTGGTCATTTGTCTCCCTTGACAAATGGAGTCAACTGCTTTTGAACCTGGAAGACAGCCCAAGCTGCCTGTCAGCCAGCCCAATGGGGCTAGCATCACAGAAGCATCTCTCAAAGAGCTGAGGTTGAAGTCTCCCTCCACCTCTTCCCACCAGCCTACCTTTCCCTCCTTGATCTTCCTGCTTGCAAGGACAATGCAGCAGAATGGATTGATCTTCGTTCTTTCTTGTGCAGCTGAAAGCATTTGCACCCTGTCACAGAGCTGAAGAAATTTTTAAAGACCCATTAAATTAATTTGGAAGAACTATAAGTGCTGTTCTTTTGTATTGGCAAGGTTTTGGTAGTGGGTGGGTTGCAGGGGCGGTTCCTGTGAAAAGACACCAGGAGCTGCTCCATGTCACACAGAGCCAGTACCAGACAGCTCCAGGACAGACTCACCACTGCCCAAGGCTGAGCCCGTCAGTGATGCTTGTGATGCCTCTGTGATAATGTATTTAAGGAAGGGTGAAAACCTCTGTACAGTAGCTGTGAGAATGCAGAGTGTGAAAAATACGAAAGAAACAACCCTGCAGACACCAAGGTCTGTGAAGTAAGAGGGAGAGAAGGTACCGCAGGTGCCCCGGCAGATATTCCTCTGCAGCCCATGGAGGACCATGTTGGAGCAGATATCCACCTGCAGCCATAGAGGTCCCCATGCTGCAGCAGGTGGAGATGTCTTGAAGAAATCTGCAGCCTGTGGAGACCCCATGCTGGAGCAGGTTTTCTGGCAGGACCTGTGGCTCATGGGGGACACATTCTGGACCAGTCTGCTCCTGAAGGACTGTACCCCATGGAAAGGACCCATACTGGAGCAGTTCATGAATAAATAAGTTCATGAGAAAGACCCATGTCAGAGAGGTTGTGAAGAACTGTATCCCATGGGAGACACCCCATGCTGGAGCAGAACAGTGTGAGGATGAAGGAGCTGCAGATACAAAATGTTATGAAGTGACCACAACCCCCGTTCCCCATCCGCCTGTTCTGCTTCCAGGAGAGGAGGTAGAAGAGTCGGGGGTAAAGTTGAGATTGGGAAGAGAGTGGGGGAAAGTGGTGGTGATGGTGGTTTTGTTTGTTTTGGTTTGGTTTAGTTTGGTTTGGTTTTTTTTTGTTTGTTTTTAATTTATTTCTCTCTGTCCTGCTCTATTATGGACAATAAATTAATTTCCCCAAGTTGAGTCTGTTTTGCCAATGATGGTAAATGATGAGTGATATCCCTGTCCTTATCTTAACCCATGAGAGTTTCCTTTTTCATCATATTTTCTCCTCCTTTTTTGCTGAGTACGGGGAGTGAGAGAATAGCTCACTGGGCAACTGGTGGCCAGCCAATATTAACCCACCTTTGAAGTATAGAAAGAAATCATTAATGCCTACAATTTTATACGTAGTTCTTGGGTAAAGGGAAACTTCTAGGAGTATCTGACATTTGACCATCTCAACATCCTTTGCTCACCAACTCAGGAACCTCCTCCACATTCCCATCATTATTCTTCAAACAGCCTGAAAGAGAGAAGGTTTCTATTCCCCAAATACAGGGCAGCCAATATGAATCTGTTCCTTCTTACAAAATTTTTCATTCCACCTACTCTTCTTTTTAGTTAAACCTCTTTTCTGGAGGGCCTTAACTAATCTTCTCTATGGAATTGCTCAGCAGGACTTTAGAGCAAAATAAAGCTTTGCTCCAGCTGGCATGTCTTTACTTTAGTCCATGCATCAGCAACTCTCTCTCCATTCCTGTACTTAATGGGAAAGTGGACCCAGTGTAAGCTCTTCCTTTGCTCTTAACTCTTAGCTAGGTGTTTATGGCAATGTGAGGAAGAAGGATATCTTAAAAGCACCACTCAGACGTTAACTCAAGGATTCAGGGCTCCCCTTCCTTCCCTGTGATGTATTCCAGTGCTTGAAACGCCAGGAGAAAGTAATGCGCTTTCCTCAGAGAAGCCAACAAGATACGTCACGCTCACAATCGCCATGTCTTTGTCTTAGACTGTATCGTGGTAACTTTATTCCCTTCTCAACATTTCCAGCTGACGTGATCCCTGCATTCCCCTCAAGATGGCTGATAATAGCCTGATCTCAAGGAGCAAGAAGAAAAAACCTGAATGATAGAGATCTTCATAAACAACATAAGATGTGCTTCTTTTTTCTCAGACATATGCATGATAGGAAAGTCAGATAGAAAAGGACTGTCACTGGAGCTAGTATCTGATGCAAATGAAGCAGATAGCAATGAATGTCACCCAGATACATACATGAACAAAGCGGAGGAGAGCAAGGAGTCATTTTGGAGCAACAGAAGCAGCAGAATCTTTGTTATGCATTTTAATGTCATCCGGGGTGGACCTTCTCGTTTTTGAGGGAATGGTTCAGCATTTTATATGGGAGCCTCATTTTGTATACAAGTGGTAACTATTACCTTAAGAGGACTTGAATGAAATATTAGCCAATTTAAAACTAGGTTCCACAGAGAGATGTAGAGTTTATGGATGGCTGTCATGCCAAGAAAATTTTAATATCTGAAAACCATCTGACAGATTGGGACTGGAACACAGATATGCAAAGTGCTGCTTGAGAGAGGATCAACATCGCTACTCAGCTTTACTTTGGTCTGTGGTGCATATTCTGGCCAAAGCCCACTCAAACTTTTATATCTTACTGGCTGAGATCTGAAAATAAAGGTTTTCATAGCATGAAGGGTTAAACTCTGAAATTATTTCTGCAAGAGCTATTTAATCAATATCAGAACAACAGAATTATTCAAATGTGCTTTGCATTTACTACACAGAAACTCTTTGAGTACTTCTCTGCTCAGGGACTCTGGGTCTGAAATCTGTCTAGGTTGCCATCAGAGACATGATGGAAGGTTTTGTAAACACCCAAGCTAGCTTTACCAAATGTGGTTGAATATTGATATTAGCATTCCAAGTACTTTCCTCAGGTCCCAAGTTGACTTACAGCCTGCACTAATCCACATACTGCTGCAGAAGTCCTCACTGCACAGCCAGCTTTGCTATCATAAGCTAAACATGAATACGCTTAGGCTATGATGAGGTCACATCTTTGGCTGCAGCTTAAACTCACTGTAAAACAGTAATGACACATAATCGACAAAGTCCCTACACTAGAAACAGAACAGTCCAGCTCAGCGGACTCTGCCAGATCTCAGGGTTTTTGGAATGACGTCCAGAGATTGATGCCTTTATCTTCAAGGCCTGCCTATCATAATGAGATTCGCACAAGTATAACTATTCATAATGCTGAGGCAAGGCATGACCTTCATTCTGCAACATGAGAGAGTAAACTACCCCAGTGCATGTCTGTTCTGCACGAACACGGTGAATCTACCGTCGGGATTGCAATGGCGGAGCTGTTGAGACAGGCTTTTTCTGAACAATGCTCAAGCCCTTAGTCTTGACACTTAACTGACCAGATTCAAAAGTGGTTTTGAAATGAAGGCTTCAGCTCAAATCTCTTAAATACGGAAGGGGAGGGTTTACTGGATGTAAAGCCGGTTTATTGGTGTGAATGGCCAGAAGGATGTGAGAACTGACCCATGGAAAGAAAAACAGAGAGGGAAGATCAGTTTATTTATGAATATCAGTTTCAGTATTTAGAAAATTAATGAAGCCTGCTTTCCAGTAAGTGTATGCCTCATGGTCGATTGACTTTTTAATTAAATTATACCAAGGCTGCAACATGAACTCGACCCTTTTAAGACCCTGGTGAATCTACACAGGGGAAACTATCTTACTGGAGTGTCTCATGTCTAGTGAGATAAGAACTAAGACCAAAAAAACTCTCCACACCTTCCCTGCATAATTGACCACTAAGTGAATAAATAATCTTCTGTGCTCCAGTCTCTTAGGAAAATGAGCTTAAAAAATGATAATTAAAACAGGGAAATACATTTCTGATAAAACTTTGTTTATTATAGATATCCCTTGGGTTATGCATTATGTGTGCTTCCATCACCCTTTGTCTCTTTTACTTTACACTGTACAATCTCCAGGAGAAACACTATGTATTCTGCTGGTCTGAAAAGCACCCAGAATATTTTGGGTCCTAACACAATAAAAAATAATAATAATAATGAATGGATGCTAATGAGCAGGACTTGTAGTCTGATATCCTAGCACTGATGGATGTCAGGTACAGGCTATTGATCAGAACTGTGTTCAACTTAAAACCCTGTGCATCCACAAGAAATCCATTACTTCTTGCAGGAGTACTTCAGGGGGCTTTAAATTTTCACCTGAATTGCTGAAATCAGACTTTGACCCAGGCTGATAGATATTACAGGATCAGAAAGCAGGAATAAGAGAGTAATAAATCATATACCAGAGAGCAGAAGAGAGTTCAACCTCTGGATAATTTTTAAAAGTGTGCCTTAAAGTAGAGGGTCTCCTTTGTATTATTCACTTTTCATTAGATGAATTTTCTCTTAGACCTCCTCCCACTTGCATACTGGCATGAAAGTTACACCCACTTTTATCTGCTACACTCAGAGAGGGGAATGGATGTTTCCCAGAGCTATGCAGAACTGAAGTCGCATGTATTTTAAGCTAGGAATCTGATAACCTTCTCCTGACAAAAGTAGCTGCATTTTGCAGCTTATTGCATCTATGTGTAGAAGTGAGGTAGACAGGTGTGTCATTTCAGATATTGGCACCTGAACATGATCCGTTGTGCAGTGCACCCTCACCCTGGTTTCCTTTCCTTAAACCACACAGATGCCATTCATGCTTACTCAAGAAAAAGATTTAATTTATTGTTCCCACCTTTCCTTTCCTCCCTCATGCTGTGGAACAGCTGAAAGAACTTTGACTTAAATGAACAAGCACATGAAGTCAGGCAGGGAAGGAAGAATCTCCTTGCAAAATCCTCACAACTGCAGTAACCTTCTTCCTTCTGCAGAGTCCGGAGACTGGAAAGAAGGCAGTTGAGGACTTGGTCTTTTATCGGTATGTTTACATTTTATTGGTAGTTTCAGAGACCATACTTGATAATCCTGAACACTGATCACATTGTTGTGTTATATATATATGTATGTATATATATCTTGCCCTTGTTTATGTGTGTGCTCTCTCTCTAAGGTGAAAAGACAACAGCCCAGAGGAAAACCCATGCAAAGACAATAAGAGGTGGAAACAAGGGTGTCATGTTTATTTGATAGGCTTTATATTTATGCACCCTGTTCAATACAGTTTATAATACATGCAGCAGACAAAAACATTGAAACCAGAGTAGCAAGAATTAACTGCCAGTTCTTTTGCTATTCAGTATTATAAATTCAGGGAGGGGAGAAAAATCCATCTTTGCATTTAATTCCTTCAGCTAATTCAGCTGACCAAATGTGCATAAATCTGCTCTCCCTGGCTGCTTCAGTTTTGCAACAGTGACCCATCACCTCACCTTGAGCTTTTTTTACACTGTAATTAAGGATTATTAGTAATCATTCTAGAACATTAGTGGAAGAAATTGTTTTGTGGATCTGTATTGCCTCTACTTTCATGTTCTCCTGCCACTCATCTTTCATGGGGAGCTACTGTGTGTGTGTTGTAGACGGCCCTCTTTGTCTCATTGTACACAACCTTTACAAGCATGAAAAAACCTGTGTACTGAAAGATGATGAAGCTCTGCTTATGCAGACATATCCAAGTATTATATAATAAGAATATTCCCTACTGGCCAAAGGGACTTATGATTATTGAAAATATGGAGATTTATAGAACTTCAGGAAAAACGGTTAGACTATTTTTGAGACTGGGTGAATCTGAACAAATGAACTAAGATGTATTACATAAGACTCTCAGGTTAAGTTTCTGAGCTCAGCTGCAAGTTTACCTGGCCACAAGCTACGTCAGAAGGCTGCAAGTAAACCACTCCTCAAAGTATTTTGGTGTCTTTCTTTCATTGTCAAGACAGCACAAGACATTCAGAAATACAGTCCTTTCTCTGCCTCTTTTATTCTTAAATGGATGGAATGTTTAAATCCTGTGAATCCAGAATCTGCTTCACAAATGTGAAATTAAATACCTTTGAAGGTGAATTTCTGTAACTAGACAAGACTATCCAGCACAGCAATGTGCACACAGAATTGTTAATTATGCTGAAGTCAGGGAAATATGTATGTCACAGAGTTTGTACAGTACAATATCACTGTAAGTTTACTGGAAGAGTAATTTGCCTTGATACCCAATTCTAAGAGGCCCTTAGGAAGTGCTGATAGGGTGTTGACAAATATGTTCAACCCTAAAGATTGAGGCCTGAGGCTAGACTGGCTCTTTCCAAAGACAGTTTAATAATTGAAATGTCTGAGCTGTCATTAGACTTTTATTTTTGAAACAATATTTTTTGGCCCTAACTACCTTTAATTAGCTTTTTGCTCTCTACAGTGGGGTTCTAAAGAAAAATTGTTAGCAGGCATGTGTGCATCTGTGTTAGCCAAGACCTCCTTGTAGTGATTGCCAAACTGCATATTTCTATAAAAAACTTTAGACTCATGTCTATGATACCCATGCAAGAACAATAAATCAACAGGAGAAGCTGAGCGACTGAGCTGTGAAGCAATTCACATTGAATAGTGGTTTGATCTTGTGGCTCTAACCCTCTTAACTCATCGTGCAGTTCTACATCCTAACTGCAGCTGGGCTGGGACCAGGGATCTGGGCACTGTCACTGGACAGATCTGCAAGGGCTCATGTCCTGTGCACCCAGAAGGAAGTGAATGCTGGCAGCTGGCTCAAGGATGAGAGATGCCCCATTCCTTTCACTAGGCTCTGTGCCATATACACTGTGCCACTGTCTCTGCTCCTGCAAACATAATTGCAATCTTCTCCTTATTGCACAGTGTGCTGGTCAGCCTCCAAGAGTCGATGTCCACAGCAGCCTAAGGTTCCCCCAAAGACTGACTCTGTGAAGCTTTCTCAGTGCTGAACATCCTGCAGTAATTGCATTGCTTACCACCCTGCTGCTGCTGGGCACCAGGATGCCCCACAGTGTACATTTGGCATAGCACCTTTATACATGCCTGGAGCAGCTGCAGATGCTTCCATTCCACCCTGACTGATCTCTGTGACCTACAACCCATGACCACCGCCATGCAGCTTTGTGTAGGAGGCATTGCCGACCTTCTGTCATTATACAACTTGCTTCACATAAAAAAGAGTGTGTGGTCTTAATATATGATAATAAAGAATTTATTACTTGTGTCAAACCCAGGTCCTAGTCTATCAGCATTTCCCATTGTTCCCACCAGACTTGCCTGCACCTATTAGGCAGACCACACAGGGCTGGCAAACTTGGACCCACCCTCACAGATTAGGTCCACCTGAGTGGCCCCAGATAATGAAAATGTCCTCAGTCCCCTTCTGAAGACTCCTCTGGGGTTCAGGCATGCCAGAGGCTCAAAGAGCACCCTTTAACTTCAGGCCTTATATAGTGGTGAAGAAAATGTGTGAAGGGGGAATTAGGACCCCTTGCCACATGCAAGTGGTGGGAATTCCGGAGTTCCTAGTCTTTCCCTAGGGTACAGAAGGAGGTAAGATTACACCGTAGATATACACTTGTTTCCCTGTGAGGACCAGAAATACTGACTGTTGCCCAGGAAAAAGCCATGTTTGGTTTTCTTGAAAAGCCCAGGGAAGGTCTTGGTTTTTTGCCCTCTGTAGAAGTCAGACAAAGCACTGAACCTACCTTGAAAGTGGACCTTTAATGGGACAGGCAGGCCCACTCCCATGGGAGAGTAACAAAGAAGTTCCTATCATTACAGTGTTTGGGGTTCTCCTGTCAGTAACTCTGTATTTTTACCAGTAGGATTTGTTTCTAAGTGTGGACAGAGGGCTGAGACATGCACACCTAAGGAGCACCACAGGGCCCAGGGATAAGCCAAGACAGCAGACAAGGTCACTGGGATGCCTGTATCATGAGACACACTAAGTAAACAGAGACTTTTTGAAAAGATGTGCCAAACATGAGTGTGCATATGTATTGGGATGGAAAAAGATGGGATGTGGGCTATGCTGAACTGCAATTTGGGCTATGTAATGGCTTGTACAAAGTTTTCCAAGCACAAGGTACTCTAGACATCTTTCTTGTGTCACCCTAGAGGACATTGCAAGGCCCAAATGTCCTTCCTAACATGTGAACAGGAATATCCCTGAAGGTCCTTCTCAGGAAATGTGGACAATAAACAAGAACTGTAAAACTCAATCAGTATTTAAAAAAAATCTTATTGAATTACTCTTAAGTGAAATGTGGAAGTCTTCATAGATTCAACACTTTGCCTGTTAAAACCATGTTCATGATGTCATTAGTAGTGTACTTTCAGCTCAGGCCAAAATTTTTGACTGATCAGTATTTGCTTAGAAGTTTGTGCTTATTTTTCCTGCATGAAAAGGCAGAGAGACATAATAGGGAACATACACACAGAAAATTTTTCAAAAACTAGCTGCTTTAAAAGATTATTTTTTCACTTTGGGGGAAAAAAAAGTCATAAAGTTTATTTGTTATGTTACCATGGGATGATTTTTTGAGGAGTTATTAAACCGGCTGAGAAATACAACGAGTCTGCAATAAAATGAAGTGCTGAGGCAATACAGAATAGTTAAAAAGTTCTGACAGCATAAAACTAGACTCAGCATGAAAAGTATAAAAGTTGCCCATCATGAATTTATAATGAACAAAAAATAATTCTGTTGTAGATATCTATTTAATGGATATTCTCAATACACAGCTGTTTCGTGTGCCTTTGAGATGATGATCTGTTTATCTTCTCATTTGTAGTAGTGCACAGGAGATCTGCAGCTCTTTGTATGTCAGACAAGAATATTCCTATATGAGTGAATTGAAGTTTTCTTTAAGCAAAGAAATAAACACCCTCCTGAATCACTAAGGATCTCCAGCACTTTCTTAGCCTTAGACCATTTACATGCTTTACTCTATCCTCTGTCTTTTCAATTTTTACTGCAAAAGGATTCTGCCAAAAATAAAACCTAAGTTTACTGTGATGGCTCCAAAGAAAATTACCACAGGAGAATAGCTGGACAGGTGGCCAGCCCATGCTTCCAGTTTTTGTTTTTTACTTGCTATTTTACCTTGGAGATTAGACTATCCCATGATTAGATCCTCTTATAATCTTTTTTCTCTATCCATCGTTTTCTTGTTTCTCATGTACCATTAGCAAAAAATGCTTTTCCTAAAATTGCGTTGAGGGAATATCTTTTGAGCTTATGATTCATGTGGTTTCAGCTGGAAGACCAGGCTTTTAGTTTGAAGCCATCTGAGGAAGACTCGGTCTTCCAGATCATCTGTGTGAGTGGTTGCCAGAGTCAGTGGTGAGTTGCAAGGATGATCCATTTTACTCATGCTAATTGCTGTGACCACCCCAAGCTTGACACAGACAACTGGTGTAATGAAAAGATCCCAAAACCCAGGTCTTATTTCCCATCAGTCAAGACCCACAGAGTAATATGGCTACCTGATATTTTCCTAGAATGTATTTCTAACCCAAATCAGTTGTCCCAATGTTCACTGATATGCAATGTGTCCTGATATAGCATGACAATGTGTCCTGATATTGTGCCATTCTTTTGTTGTGATGGTTGCTAGCAGCAGAAGAATGCATGCAGAGATCTGTAGGGTTTGGCAGCAGGTATCCAAATAGAAATAAATTCCTTTACAATCAAATGTGGATCACATATGCTACACTATAGACTGTCATGCCGTCTCTCTTCAAGCAAACAAAAACCTGCATAAGTCATAACAAGCTTTTGTCAACGGAAGAGTGATACAGAGAATCTGATACAAAATGGTACCTTTTCTCTGTTATCTTTAATGATCCAAAAATAAAAACAGTATCCTGTCATAAGGAGAGAGCTTTAGCTAAGAATCAGAAAATCAGCAAGAAACCAACTGCATCTCTTCTGTATATTTCATTGTACTGCAATACCTAATCCAGGTTTTATAGTGTGTTGACAGTCTTTCTCTGTGTAAGAATACATAGGTAGTTTAAGTATTTTTGATTGATAAATTGCCCTTTCAAAACCACATTTTCATTGAAAAGCAGCTGCTTTTCTCAGGAAATCATGTCTTTACTTTGTGTTTTCATTTTTAATGGACCATTCTTTAATGGTTTACCTGTTTCTTCCCTGGAGTTAAGAGGTATGAAGGCATAGGGCCTTGTATAGTGTTTGTAATCTACAAGCCTCTGCACAAGATATTTAAGAAAGAAATCTTGGCCATAATAAATCTATTTGTTTTAATCTTTAAAACATCTGTATTCATAGCTATTGGGGATTTTTTTTTCTGTTTTAGGAAAAGAACTTGACATATGTTAGAAACCTGATTATAGCAAAGTTCTCCAGCTGGATCTCATAGTCTTTTCTTATTTGGTGTAACTGTAGTTCTCCCAAGTCTGGACTGTGGGATTGTATTCTCCTTTGCCCCTCCTGCTCTTGGATCTCTCTCTCAACAATGGGATGCTAACTTCACCTGTGCGCCGTATGCACTTCTGCTAAAGCTCAGTGTTCTAACCCCTTCTGACAACAAAGGTCTGTTACATAGCAATGCTGATGATCTATTTATTGTTAATATATACAACATCAGAAAATAATATTTTTATTAGGTGATTTTACTTCTTTTTGATGTTGTTACACCTTTTGGATTATACCCAACTGGAAAAGAACTATTGACTGAGCTGGAGGATAAACACAATTTTGTGCAATGAGTCTGGCCTCATCCAGGGCATGCCTCCAAATGCTACTCCTTGGAGGTTGTTTGTGGAGACGAAAGGGTAAGTGAAGGCTCAGTCAGTTCTTGGCTTCTTCATTGGAACTGTATAAGAGAGGGTGACTTAACGAAGCACATGCAAGCTCTTCTAAGCTCATCATAAAAGATCTGTGAAGCAGATGCTGCTGAGAGAATAATCAGCACATCTCCCATCCATCCTTTCAACACCAGCCCTCAGTGTGCCACTCATTCTTTGCAAAGGTCTAGCCAGCTGAGGGTTTGCCAGCAAAAGGAATTGTGGAGCTGTTTTGCACTGCTGAAGTCTCCAGCAGTGCCCCTGGCTGACCTCCTGCCTCAAGGTCCCTCTGGTAATCTATGCCACCAGATGCCAGCCTGGAGACTAGAAAGAGATGCAGAATTAGAACAGAGAAATACCATTTTGCCTGGAAAAAAGGAAGGAGGGAGTTCTTGTCCAGTTTCCATGAGTGAGTGTTACATGCAGAACACATGCTGTGTATAAAATCTTGACTTGCCAGGCCCATCTTATTGCATGGCTCCTTCATTTATTTAATTACAATAAATGTTCAGTGTGAGAACAGACTGATGAGTCTCAGGCCTTGCTGACAAGTGCATCTTCTGAAGGGGCTAAACAGCCAGCATGGGCCTTGATGTTTTCAGACCATTTTTGATCAGGATTTAAGCCTCTGCGAATAACAGCTTTAAAATCTGCCTCCAAAATGTTGGTTGATGCACTGGGGATATGAAGAAGATTTAACACCTCAACGAGCATGGGGTGAAGTACATGAGGCTTATGGAGCCACTCACTACATGTTTCTTGCCTGCTGGGATATTTTGATTAACATAAAGCATATTGATGAGGGTATTAACAGAATGAAACAGAGTATGCTGTCTCCATAGAATAAGAAAAGTCTCAGAGATGACATTGTCACATTCAGATTTTTCTGAGCAAATGAAAGACACAGGAAGATTGTGTTTTTTAAAATGGATCTACAAGGACACTAAAAATACAGAGTTATTAACCTAGCCAGCTGAATTTGCAGTTCCCTCCTTACCTTGAGATATGACAACACAACCTTTTCCTCTGGGGCAGTTTTTTCAAAAGTGCTCAGTGTTTGTGTGAACCTTCTCTTAGTGAAGTGGATGACAAGCAGGAGATATACATGTGCTTTAAGGGAAGCTGGGAAATTGTTAGGAAGGAGGGTTATAACCTCATGCCCATGTACAGGTGCCGGATGCTGTGTTTTATGGCACCTGAACAAAGCTGCTTCATCCATGCTGCATCTGCATCCCTGTACATATCCATGGAACCTGAGTAGGGCCCAATAATGAACCCATTTGTAAATCATAGAATCATAAAATGCTAGGTATTGGAAGGGACCTCAAAAGCTCCTCTAGTCCAATCCCCCTGCCGGAGCAGGAACACCCAGATGAGGCTACAAAGGGACGTGTCCAGGCGGGTTTTGAATGTCTCCAGAGAAGGAGACTCCACAACCTCCCTGGGCAGCCTGTTCCAGTGCTCTGTTACCCTCACTGAGAAGAAGTTTCTTCTCAAGTTTAAGTGGAACCTCTTACGTTCCAGCTTAAACCCATTACCCCTTGCCCTACCATTGTCACCGAGAAGAGCCTGGCTCCATCCTTGTGACACTCACCCTTTGTATATTTGTAAACATTAATAAGGTCACCCCTCAGTCTCCTCCAAACTAAAGAGACCCAGCTCTCTTAGCCTTTCCTCATAAGGGAGGTGCTCCACTCCCTTAATCATCTTCGTTGCCCTATGCTGGACTCTCTTGAGTCCTTCTTGAACTGAGAAGCCCAGAGCTGGACACAATATTCCAAGTGTGGACACAATATTCCAGGTGTAAAAAATCCTCAAGTGCATTTGTAACACAGCTGGATAAACACATGCGCAGGCACCTAGTCATCAAAATGAAATTAACTCACAGACATCTGTGATTGTACAAAGTTGCCATAGGTTTACTATCTCCAGTCTTTTGCAAGTTCACCTGTGAAACTTCAAGGTTCTCTTAAATTACAGTTTCTCCTTTTGAAGATATTGCATAAACTATTGCAAGAAAAGGTTTAAAAGGCTCTTGCATCCATTTGAAATGTATCTTTTGTCTAAATGGCTGTATCTCAGCTCTTCTTACAAAAGAGACCTCACTGGTGATCTTTTGTAGTGGAAAATGAAGCCAGTTTTTGTTTTTCATAATACAGGCACTTTTGCTCTTATTAATGCTGTTCAGTAAGTAAGAATCTTTGCAGAGTTGCAGTGGTGAGATGGATGTTCTGGATGATAACAGAAGACACCTACCATGAACCTTAGGAAATTTCATCCTTTGAATAATGTGTTATACTACATATAGAATACTGGAACTATCTCCAAGGTCTCATCACACATGAATATTTATTTATAATTCAGCTTTATCTCATCAGTATACTTCGGTTAAGACAAATACTTTCTTCAAGGACACCTAATATTTGAACAAGCCTATGGTATATGCTATTTTACTTTGTCCCTGTAGTCAGTACACAATGCAAATTTATATTCAAAAGTCACATACTACTTCTTAGTTTACATATCAAAATTTCAAGAGAAGTGGGGGGAAAAGAGTATTGGACCATTTAAGAAAAAGTGCAGACAAACAGTACAAACAGCCTTTTAGAAACACGTTATCATCTCTTCTATTTTTTTTTTTTCAAAGTTACCTTTCATGTTTGTATTTCAACACAAACTTCTTAAGAGAAAAAATTCTTGGGCCCCCTGCTGTTACTTTGTACTGATGCCAGTAATAAACACTCTTGTGTTGAATTTGGCCTTGAGCTAAATTTTTCTGGGGAGGTACAAGTGATTACACCCAGAGCTAGGTAGACATAGCTGTTTCTGAGTGTGAAGGGAATCTCACAAAGAGAAGACTTCAAGGACCATGTTCCCCTCATCTAGCATCCTCTGGTCACTCCTGTTACACTAGCCAAGACAAAATAACATTGACCAGCAGCCCTCAAAGTAAAGTGAAGCTGTAGAGATGATAAAGGAGCCAGCTGTCTTCCAGTGAACAAAAATGCTACTTCTGTCTATAAAGTGTCATACTGATGAGTCATCTTGCCATCACTACATTGAAAATGACTAAGTTTGTTAAATATGCCAGCTAATCTATTGAAGTTTAATTTAATGGCAATCAGTATAATCTATCACATATCACATTAATCCATTAATGAAAGCAACATCTGCAAGTCAACTGGCTCTGCTTTTTTATCTATATTCAAACAGTGCATTTAAAAAGAGTGCCCAAGAAAATATGATAATTTATCAAGCCACAAGTGTTCTGTTCAGAATTTAAGAAATTACAGAATCACAGAATCATTAGTAGTCTTCCATTGTGTACTTTAATTGAGCTCTGAGTAGATGAGTGGCACACCTATCCACAGTGATTAAGCAATACTTTTTCAGGCACAATTTTAACCATGTAGCTTAAATGATTGAATGTTTTCCTCTCACAACAGTCACAGGCACCTGTATAACTTCTGATGTAGCTGTTAGCTCCAGCTGCAGAGCTCTTCGTTATGTGCAAACAACTCTTAGACATTTTGGTCAGGTAAACAGCATAATCAAAATGACCGGGCTGTCTCATATGATTAAGCTGAGGAGATGCAATCTGTGACTGAAACAGATGAATAGGGGGGTACTCCACTGAGAAAAGGGAACATATCTGACATATTTGAGTTTGAATGTCTACGAAAGTGGGATAAAAGGTTAGGTTCACCTCACCAAACATATAGAAACATTTCAATGAATTGAATTTCCTGTAGAGGCAATAGAGGAAAAAAGGCTCTTTCAAGGTGTGACTCACCATGTTACAGGTGTCTAAAATAGCTGCATGAGTTGTGTGCTAATAATACTTCTTTCTCTCTTTTGACTACAAACACATCAGCTGACTAGCTTAGGTATAAACATCTCTGGTTTAGTTGTTTAAAATGAGTGGTAAGTGTATGTAAGGGCTGAAGGATGGTATTGGAGAAGTAGTGGGCTTGTTACTAGTGTCCGTATTGGACCACTGAACAGTGTCATAACAGCAGTGCCACAGCCACACTGACCATAGATATAGGTGGCATGTGGGCTTTCCTTCCACACTGTCATTATGAAGGTGTGACCCCATGATCCTGCAAGCTGTCACCTTCATCACAACACTGGTTTCACCTTGCAGCCAGATGTATTCCTCTCTTTACCATCTCCCCTGCTATCTGTTCTCTTCCTCTGACACCTCTCTGCAGCTTGTGGTGACAGCTTGCTTTCCTCAGCCCTCCCAAAAAGTGGCATCTGCCACCACCCTCACTTTTCACCAAACCCTCTACTTTGATACACTGCCAGATGGGAGCCTTGTTCATGGAGATATAAAAGAGAGTTGTTCCCTTTCTCCCGGTGACCAGTAAATATGAATTCCACAGCAGAAACGTCAGACCAAACGCAGCAGTTCCTACTTATCCTGAGTATGACCATCAGTCCCCCCATCCCCACTCCTTCGGCAGTCTTTTCTAGATTTTCAGGTACATTGCCAAGATTTTTGCAAACACAATCAAAATGCATTCAGAGAGTCTCCATCCTGCCTTTTTCACTTGCCTTCCCCTCCTTTCTCCTTCACATCCTTTGCTGAGCTGCCTTACAAACTTTTATTGTAAGACACTCATACAGCTCCAGTAATATAACTAAGATAAATAAGAACATATATACACACATGCAGCTTGCATCTTACTGAGGAATATTTGTGGGGAAATAATAATATCCTTTATTAAAACAATTAATGCAGTTAGAAAAAATATAGAAGTTTTCTGTGTATAGTTCTTTGTCAAAGCTGCTGCTTATGTATCGTTGATGATTTAATAATAAGATGAGAAAACTGCAGAGGTTTTACCATTTGACTTTGTTTTAGGGCTTCCGCACCCAATGACTTTAAGAAACAATCAGTGATGCCCTATCCCACCTCTCAAGGAGTGTACAGTCAAAGATAATTTATGTTTCACAAAGATAATCTCCTTCTTTTTCTTGTCTTGTGTCCTTCCCCCCTAATCTACTATCATCTGTTAGCACTAGAGAGAATCAATGGTTTAATTTAGGCTTTAAGCCTTCCTTTCATAAATTCTTAATTTAATGTGAATTTCAGGAATGGAAGAAGCACCGAACGAGGATTTTAATCTGTGAGCTTCAGGTAGAAAGATGTCAGGCTGAACTGCAACTGGTGTAAATTAATAAGGTTAAGAAGTGAAGCCTGTGTGGAGTTATGTAGATTTACACCAGATACGTAGTGTTGTTTTTGTTTCTTTGATTGGTTTGTTGGTTTTGTTTTATTTTTTGATTTTTGTCTGCTCTCCTATTTTTGGGTGCCATGTACAGTTTACAGGTTTTAAAAATGCACTCAGATGTCAAATTTTGTGGGCAATGGCAAACATTCATTTACACAGATTATCCAGCAGGATCGCTCAGCCTGAGCACTCACCAGCAAGGGTATGGCTTTATTCTGGCATTACAACAATCCATCATGTGGGTCTTTGATGTCGCTTTGGCCTCAGTTTGATGTTTCCCTATAGCATTCTAGCAGTGCTGAGGCTTTTGCTTTTTCATAGTGGGGAAAGCAAGAACGAAGTCAACGTTATGGATGGGAAAGTAATCAGACACCTGCACATTAAAATGACAGGGGACTTTTTTGCTTAATGGAGGGAAAAGAGAAAGGAAAGCAGATGTATTTTCTCTCACTTTTACATATTCCTATTCTGCTGTTCATTGGTGCTCCATTTTCTTCACCTGCTCTATTTTCCTTTTGTCTCCCAATGCTTTTCATGTGTATTCTCTCTTCCTATTTAACCTCAAGGGCAATGTGGAAAGGTAATGCAGACTGATGTGTTACCTGCAACCACAATTAATTGTCCTGATGTACTCTGCCCTTTCATCACACAGGGCTGACTTTCATGGCTGTTTCAAAGCCATGTCTTTTCTACATGTCCTTTGAGAGTCTACTCATGGTCCTACTTTAATGATGATAAATTTTGCTAATAAAAATCCACATTCATAAACGAGGAAACAAAGATTAAAGCCTCTTATCTTCACTTACTCAGATGATGACTACCTCCTGCACCTTGGGAATGCTCCCAGCTCATGGGTTTTGGTGTCTTCCAAGTTTCAGCTCCACAGTGAGGTGAGGTCCAGGTGCATACAATCTTTTCAACTTAATACCACTCAGTACCCAGTGTAAACAGTTGTGCAGGCTTGAAATGAGCCTTGATGTTCTCCAAAAGCTTCTCAGTGTACACAAGCACAGTACAACAATCAGGTTGTAAGGTGCTCCACAGACTGTCCATGTCCCTCGGAACAGTCATTGTCCCTGTGGAATAATGACAGAGCCTTCCAGTTCACAGCTCTGTGCTTCTGCAGAGGCCCTGAGCAGCCGTTTTGTAGATGTGAACTGCAACAGGAAATCATCAGCTCTGTTCCCAGTCACTCCTGCTGATCTGGAGCTGAGTCTAATCATAAAGGAACCCAGAGTTTTTACCGGGTGTTCATATCTGGTATGATTTGTTCTATCATTTCCAAAAGTCTTCAAACGGCAAAGACATGGAGAAAATATAGACCATTTTGATATCAGGTTCACCTGCTCTAACATCAGTGCCTTTCTTAACTTCCGAAAGTCCTTTATCTTGCTCTAAGCAAACCTCTTAATTGCTGTATGCACCGCACAATTACACATGAATTCCCTGACTAGCATCTGGTATGTATGTTGAATAAAGCAGGTGTCTTTGGAAACACGGGATGCTACAGAGCAATTAAGACTGTAGCATAGATACAGAAAATGTAAAAGCAGCATGAAAAGCTACATTTGGCATTTTCTGATTTCCAAGTTTTTGATTTGGCAACTTATTCTGAAGAGTTCTTTTGCTGTAAGGGCTTGGGTTTAGCATAATTCCCTCCCTTGTTTTAGTAGGAGGTAATAGGGAGCCTAGCAACACATCAAGGCATAACTTCGTCTGAGCTTGAACTTTCCAAATAAACTGTTGCCACTTGATTAGAAGACTAACCAAAGGTGGAAATGTCACCCTGCACCTTGTCGGCCTGCTGAGCCACCTGCTTCTGGAGAGCACAACTCTCTGCTGTGCTTCGGGCCTCACCTGATGGTGTTTGTTTGGGGGCTTTCTGGACCCTGAGTCAGACTTGAACATTTATGTTCATACACTCTTTGGCATGAGTTGGGCTCATACTGCAAATAAGAGAATTGGATTTTTTAAATTATTATTATTTTTTTTAATATTAAGTGCCAGCTTAACCTGAAAGGAATTCACAGGTTATTTCATGGGCCCAGAGCCTTCTTACTTGCTGGTTTTGAAAGGTCTGCCTAATGCCAGCAGTAGCAGTTTCTGCAGAAAATGTCCCAAAAATATTTTATAGCAGAAAGTATTAGGCAATTTATTTTATTGGTTGTAACCATTTTTTTCAGTAAGAGATGTACTGTAAATAAATGGAGTTATCCTGGTATAGAACTGGAGCAACATAGTGGCAAAGAAGCTTTATTTGTGCTGTGGCTCACCCCTGGTGGTGTATTAGAATTTTCACTGTCATAAGAACTATATACTGCAATTGAAACTAAAACCAGTAAATATTCCTGTCTGAGTGTGGGGCTTAGAGTTATGTTTTCTCTAGCAGCTGCAACTCAAAACCTCTTGTGCATATGAACACTTCTTATTATTTAATATAGTGTTAAATTTTGTGCCTTTAATTTTTACTTTCGGCAACATGCTAATCTGAACACCTGGTTGCACATGCCACAGTTAAAAAGGAAAGTTATTGCATTGGATTGACAAAAGTTTCCATCAAATGTCAAACATTGCAATAAATCCCAAACACATCCTTTCTAGTGTTATGACATACCCAGCCATCTTGCCTCAAACCAAGTCAGAAAGGTAAATGTTCAGTAGTGTCCTGAAGATCAACATTTATCATTGCTAGAAGTGAGCTAAAATAGATTTTTCGTCTCTTTTCTTTCGGTTTCACGAAAAATAGCTGATATCTTTTAACTTTGAAGATGGCATCAGATATAATTCCTTACCTCCTAGCCGTTAAAGACTGCTATGTTAAAATGTTTGGATTTCTGTACTTAAAAACACTATACATAAAATAAAAGCCTCTATGGGCTCTTTCTGGATGACAACTTTTTTACAGAAAGCATAACACAGATAGTTGAAGTAAAGTTCTAACACACTCCAGTCCTTCATAGACTTATGATTAATAGCTTAATTTTAAATACATAGTAACTAAAGCTGTTGACTGGAAACACATTGAATTTTAGATGGTGTTCAGAGTGGGTATACAAACTCAGTATTCAAGACAAAACAGAGCAAAAAAACTCTTGATGTTTTTCAGTCTAAGCATGACTCAGTGGAATATGGCTCTATGGTGATGTAGACATCTCCAGACTATAACTGGAAGTAGCAGCGTTATAACAAACAAACACAGCTAGTTTGCTTGCAGACCTGAGCTGGCATCACTACTGCTACTGCTGTGGTGCCTGAAGTTTCCCATCCATAGCTGAATTGCTGGGTGTTATTGATTCCACTTGTTTCAGATAGTTTTTCAAGGCAGTCAAGGTATCATAATGGAAGACGATCCCCACTCTGATGTGCTGACAATATTGGTTATAGATAAAGGACATTACACTTAAATAAAAAATATCAAAACACATTAAGCTAGATGCATGAGTGTCAGGTTGAAAAGTTCTTTGCAGGGGAAGTAGGCTTTTTAAGGAGATTATTTTTGCTTGTTGTGACATATGTTGCAAAAATACAAATGTGTAAGACAATGCTTGTAATATTAATCTTGTTGTTTGTTTGAGGGCATGGTGAAAAGCCTGTCAGGGCCTTGAAGGCACTAATATGCCTCACTAGGACCCAACTGGGTGCTTTCATCCCAACTTCTGGCCATGGGTTCAGGAGCCCTGTTAAGGTCGTCCCATTCTCTACCTGTTATGCTACAGGAGTGCTGGAATCTAGCTCAACCTCAGCTATGTCTCTTCCTGGCCATGGGACCTGTTGAACTGGACCCTGACCCATGGAATGATATCCCAGCTTGATCTAGGATCTTCCTTGTCACTGTGGACCTGCCTAGGAGAAGACTGGACTATGTCAGACCATGTTTACCCTCATCAGACCCAAACTCATCCTATTGAGTGAATTCCCAGCTTGACCATGTACCTGACTCATCACCATAGCTTGCCTGATGATCCAGACTCTTGGTCAAAGCTGGCTACTGTCTCTGGACCTGCCCTGCGCACTAATCTTGGATAATGCAGGAGGCTCCTACCATGCTAGCTGTGTTGTCAGCCTCAGATCCCTGGTCCTCATGGAGCAGTCAGCCCTCACTACTCCCTGACAGCATGTTGGTCAAGCTGCAGTATTTAAAAAGTGCCAAATAACAATAACATTTCAATTTACAGGATTGGGTGTTTTTTTCCTCATGACAGAAGCATTGGAAGTTAGAGAGTTGAAAGTGAGTCTTCAATCGCAGTTACAGTGTCAGTACTGTGAAGTTATGGGAACAACTGTTGCATAAATCCCATTATAGAGGAGCTCATTTGAGCCAATTAATTGAAGAAAACTGTTAAGTTGAAGAATCAAAGCTTCTGTAAGGAAGAGCAAAACAACCAAGTATTCAGTTTTTCTGTTTATTTTCAGCTTGCATAGTAGTTTGGACACAATATGAACCTAATAGATCATATGAAACATTCAGATAGTAAAGCCGCTTGGTCATTACCAAAGTAGGTCAAATTTCAGCCAGCAACCTCATCCAGTCTCTCCAGCCGTCCATTCCCCAAGGGTATCTTCAGGATGAATATTACCAGTTTTTTTCTTCAAGCAAAAGCTAAGTCTCTGTACTGCCAATTTCTCACCATTCAAACAGCATTGCCAAGTCAACTGCAGAGCCCACCACACAGCAGTGACTGCTGACATTTGGCATGAGACATCTAATTGGTTTTAGTTATTTTATGGTGTGGGAGTTACAGAAAGAGAATGAAAGCCCACTGTTCAATGTTTGCCTGCCTCTCCCCAAAAGACACCTAGATTACATTTTTTAGAAGCTGAAGGTACAATTTTAATAACACCTTGCAGCTAAAGAAACTCCACAGTTAGCTGCAGAGCAGTGGCTGTTTATCAGTCCTGCTCCCTCTCTCTGCTCTAGCTTTTGGCAAGATCACTATCTTCTTACAGCAATGAAAGAGAATATTAAGTACATACATCAAAATGAAAGACATGATAAGTCACTTTTTATCTTAGTGTTTATTAAAACTCTTCATCCCTGATTTATTAAAAGTGGTGCTTTTAATTGATAGTAGTGAAAATTAAAGCTCTGTCATAATAGATTATATCAATATCTCCTTGTATTCAAGACTGAAACCTAAAAACCAATTATTTACTTCTTGTAAGGAACACCACACTGCATGTTTGCATATGAGAAGCCAGTCCCTTAGGTTCTACTTGCAAACTTAGAGTGGCAGCTCAGAAACGTGGGGTGATAATTCAGATACGCTGGTACAATGGGAAGTCATATAGGAATTTAAGACTTAGGCAGACTGATGAGATGATGCTGTGAGAGAGAAATACTGAGACAGATTCTCAGGCAGATATGCAGAGAGACAGGTGAAAGCCAGCAGTTTGGCTTCACATTAGCATGAGAGCAAGCCCAGTTCTCTCTGGTAACACTTTTACTATTCTCCACTCAGATTTTAAGTACAGAGTGTGTCAGTAAGAATAGTGAAGTGATAATAGGGCTTGCAGGAAAAAAAGTGCTTTGAAAAACATCCAGGGTCCAAGGTCCTCAGGTATCTGAAGATTTGTTTTGGCATCCATACTGCAGTCAAAGTTCAAAACAGTGGACCTGTGTTTCACACATTTAATGTTCTTACTTTTGCAGAAATGGCAGATACTTTCACCCATATTCACCTATAAGATACAGTAAAAAGGCCTTGTGGTTTTCATCATTGCTCCCCTAAGCCTAAGCTCATGTGGACTTGACTTCTTTGGTGTCCAGCTTTGGATGACAGCTGGTTAACTTATTTTTAGGGTTAAGACTAAGGTGAAAAATGCTGGGAAAAATGCTGTAAGTATTACCTGTTCCCTGGGAGATCAGGGAACATTCGTACCTCTTATTCAAAGAAAGCTGGGTAATATCATGTGAAGTGGTCTTAAATATTCATTTGGTTAGTCCCATTTTTATGACTTCCACACTACCCTGCTACTGAGGTCAGTCAGCTTCCTGCACGCTGGTGGCTGCTCCCTTGGAGGCTGACACACTTTTATATTCACACTGATAAGGAATTTCTTTGTGAGCATTACCATGGGGCTTTGCTGGGGACATGAAAACACAGAAATACAGTGAGAGCCCAGCTTCAAAGCAGTGACTTCTTCTCCATTCACTTGAAGGAGTAGCAATCTGCATTATCCTGGATGACTTTTCTTTGTTCCATTAGATACAGACAGTTCTCAAGAAAGATTTATATTAAAATGGATTTATCTCCTATCATTCAGTTCTTAATGAGTGGCAGTGCAACTATAGGAGAAGTGTATATATAGTTGCCAGTGAAGGTAAACCGGTCACAGGAACAGAGTAAGCAGGATCAAAAGTGAGATCCTTGATCACCAAGGCTGCTGCCTTGCCATCATAGAAAACCATGCTGTTTAAAGACATGCTGCAGTGCAGCAGAAGGGGCACAGTTCTGCTGATGGTTTTACCCATGTCAGTGGCTTTGAAAGCCAGACCGGTTTCCAGTGCACTTCCTGTCATCAAGAAATGGAGTTAAAATATTTGGCACAGTGGCTGCTGCTGTGGTATCTTCTTGCAGAAGCAGAGATTTCACCTTAGCCCTTTTAGTTTCCCAACAGGGGCAAAGGCAGCAAGCCAAACTCTCCAGTGTTTTCTTCCCAGTGACTTCCTTTCTGGTGCACCAAGACCCAGCCTTGTGCTGGTTCCAGGTCCTCATTCCTAAATAGCAACATCCATGTTTGCTTACCCTGCAGAGCAAACTCAGCTCAGCAGGTGACATGAGGCACCGTCTGTATGAGCTTTTATTACTTGGTTTCAAGACTAAACACTGATACATGCTCTCTGATCATGCTGCTGCTGTTGGGAGCCATTGCAGGCAAAACAGCCTTGCCTGGTCCAATTTTTACTTAATTTAATCTTTTTTGACACAATAACACAATTATTGTGGTTAATCAACACAAACTTCCGAACACTGGTTTTGGTATTGGGGGAAAAACAAAAAAAAGAAAAAAAAGCAATCAAACCTTTAAATACACAGCTTTTCTTTCCCAGGCTCAACTTCAGTCAAACACTTCTTCTCTCCCATCCTTACGTCAAATTCCCTTAGCTTCACTGAGGTTACACTCAGACTTTCTCTGTTCCTTCTGTGAAAAGGTAAGTAGTACAGAAGGTTTGGGGTTGTGTGTGTGATGGTTTCTGCCTGCTGCTCCATGTGTATTTGTTTCTTTCTGCTAATTTCTGCTTTTAACTGAATTTCCTCTATTTTGCTGTGAATCACCGATTGCTGCGATCCCTCGGGGGTGTCCTTGCCCTGGCATCTCTCACACCAGTGTCAGAGCTGGCTAGGCCCAGTATAAGTATCCCAGGTAGTTCTGAACCTCCTGCCATACCCATACAGGGTACCTGCAGCCCCTACCACCCAAAACAGTTGGTTATGCCCAGCAGAGGAGGTTCTTCGAGAACACAATACTCCTAGGGGACACATATTGGCTTCTCCTTTTGTCTTAGCTTTGTTGATGTCTAATTAGTTCCTCTAGCAACATTATCCTTTAGCTTTACTGGCTACCCACTCTTCCAGGTGTTGAGCTGGGACTAAAACCAAATGAAAGAGAAGGAAATTTCCAGCAAATCCCAAGAATTGTTTTTTTTCTTTTTTGATCAGGTTTCAGCGTTACAGGCCACTTTTTTAAGTGTTCGCACATGGTGATATTTGAGCCATCAGCCATTTTCCATGTCTGATGTTTAAAGTAGGTATTTGTGATAACTTTATGGTAACAGCTTATTTTGTTAAGGCTGGCCTTCAATGGACAGATAGGGAGGCCCCAGTGCAATTATACTGCAATAGTTAAACAGTTTAAAGAACAGGTGTTTATGATAGTAGGATCTCCAATTATAAGAACAAGTTGTTCACAGAATCTTAGTAGCTTGATATAAATTGATTGAAGCATTATCACAGCCAAAATTTGAAAAAAAAAATCCCAGAAGAGCAGGTTATATAAAAACACATCTTTATGAAAATTGTATGCTGACAGAAACAACCCATGGATTGCCATGCCATTTCCCCTTCTGTTCTTTCAGCGTTTAAAAGATATGTATTTACATATTATGCCTTTTACCCATGATTTCTTATACACACTGACAATAAAACACAACTTATGTGTCCCTGTCTGCCTTGTCTTTGCTTTTGTATTTCACTTTACCATTGTGTTTGAAGTGGAATAATACACACTGGCATAGATTGTGTTTTCTGTTACTTATGATTACTCACCAAATCATTCTAGAGTGTTCTTTTTTTTCTTTTTTTTTTTTTTCTTTTCTTTTCCTAATTATTGGGTTTGATCTCTGCTTGGGGAATAGGGCATTCTTTGCTGTGCTGTCCTGAAAATAATTGCATTTGCAGTGATTGTTTTCTAATAACAGTTCTGTAGAATAAATGCTTTGGGTCCAAATCCAGATTTACTTATGAGAACAAAAGAATTTTGCCTGAATAATAATTGAGTAAGGACTTTGTGTGTTGGGTCATTATTTGCAAATTATTTATACAACCCACGACAGCTACTGCATATATCAAGTACAGTAAAGAACAGCCATAGTGTCAAAACAACAACTATTATAACATTATCATCCAACTTGGTCGGCACAGTGCCTTGGTTTAGACATGAGGCTTTCACAGATATTCACGACAGCTGATGGCTCAGATAGGGGAAAGAAATCTAGAAGAAATGCCATTGTGTGAGATATACCTTTTTTTTTGTGTGTGTGTGTGACTGAGGACTAAGTTGTAACACTTTTGGCAACACTGAAGAACTGTTTGCCTTCCCCAAAGCATTCTCATTTGTTTGTTTTTGTTTTGTTTTGGTTTGGTTTTAAAATTCAGGGTCAGAAAAAGTTAATGAGAAAATATGGGAGTAGTTTAGCTGGGTCTTCAGCAATTATTTGGGTTTTGAATAATACCCAATGATTATGTAGCATTCAAGGTATTCCACAGGTTGATGTCTAGGTATCTTGCAGTGCAACTTTTCCTGACATTCATATCCAGCACAGTTCATAGCAGTTTAGCTAAAGACATTCCACTGATATTGGTGGTAGGTCTGAGCAGGTAAATCCCGCATATGACAAAAACACTGTAATCCTCCAGCTCCTTTTCATTCTTCTACTGCAATTAACATTCAAAATAATATTTTCCATGGTGTCATCTTCATTTTTAATTTACACTTTGTGGAATATTGAATATTGCAAGGCATACTTTTTCCAAGTTTTCTCAGCTGCATAAATCTAGCACACAGGATCTGTCAATAATTTATGCCATTCCAGTGCACCAGTGTAATTCTTCTAATATATCCTGTGGGTTTAATTCTTGCTTTCTATATTTCCACTGTAAGAGTACAAGTTAAGAACTTTTAAAAGTTACTTCAAGAAATAGGTTTTGCTTCTGTGGGAAGCCAATAATCAAGTATTATCTTGTGTATTATATCTGGAGAATTATCATTCTGGAGAATTATTGTGACATGCTTTAAAATAAATGAAAACAATAAGCAGAGATCAAATATCCTTGTTTTAAATACAGGAAATAAACCCCATGCAAACAGAGCTGCCAGCGCTCTGTTCTTCAGGTGGCGTCAATTATTCTGGACAACTGCAGTTATTTAATTCTGCACCATGTGGAGACAGAATATCATCACTCTCTTAGGCAGGGATTGTCAAATTAACGTGCACACACGTGTATATACAATAAATAGATACATCCCCACATTTACATTGCATTTTGACTGTAATTATAATAAGAGTTGAGTGATTCTTAGACACTTCAGTGACAAACCCATTCTGAATGCAATACATTGATCATTACTCTGACATCTACTAACTGATCTGCCTGCACATTCAAAATTCAGAGATATCATATTACATGGATTAATGTGTCATCAGCACTGTTTATTAAGGTGCAGTGGCTTCTTCGGGTTATCAGAAATTCAAAAAGTATTATAACTTAGTATATCATTAAGGTTTAATATTACCCAGAGTCTGTCTCTTTTCCTCTTCCCCTTCAATAAATCTGACCACTCCTTTTATTTTGTTCTACTACTTATTCAATGTGCTTCTCTCTCTCTTGTTAATTTAAAAAGTCTATTTTTCCCTCAGATAGCAGAGAGTTATAGTCTGTAATGACAGAGCTGCTGCTTTTGATCATTTTATAAAGTAACTCTGATTGACATTCATAGGTGTTCTATAAAATAGAAGAGGACAGAATATATCCCCGCTCTTAGGATAAACGACTAAATACTTAGGTATACCTTACTCAAGTAAATCTTTCTCTGACATAATTTAATACCAAATAAATCCACTCAACACAGAGGAAGAATATGAAGGCTGAATTCAACATTACTTGTTTGTCCTGGCATCACTTATTATTGCAGCAGCCAGAACCTTGCTGATACTCACCTATTGATGTTCACCAACCTGCTGGGTTTGGGCTGCAAATGGTATGAAATGTGATTGTAAATTCACTTAATTGGAGCTAAGGTCTTCTTTGGCTACTCTGGAGCTTTTCTTTTAGTTATAAGTTCTTTATGGAGCTGAGATCATAAACTCAGCTTTTTTTCACTCCCAGCTCCAGTTGTGACTCCTGGAGACTCCCCAGGCTTAAAAGCATCCTTCTTTTACTGCTTCCTCCTCTGTTTTATAGCTTATGCCATCAAGAGGGGCTTAATCACATAATGCAGAGAATTTGTAATGATTTCTGATATTTGCTCTTCAATTTAGTTAAAACGAGAGACATACATGTCAATCAAAATAATAGATTTCTGTGTGTCTTTCCCTCAGTTTCCTTACTATTTTTGAGTACTCTGTAGGTTACTGTAGGAGTAATTTGTAGTGTTAGTCTTTCTCCAAAAAAGAACTGCCCAACAAGAGGCATTTCCCTTCTCTGAGGAGGTTATACATTTCTTCATAGCTGTCCCTGAGCTTAAAAAAACCCAACAAACGAAAACAAACACAACAAAAAAACCCAGTACATGAGTGCTTTTGTAGCAGAGTATAAAGGGGTACAAACTCTTTGCTGAAGAGGGCTCCAGTTTGAATAGCATAACGTTGAAGTGTAACAACACTCTATTGTCATAAATATATCTCCCGAAATCTCTTGCATCCTGCAAAACTATACGAAAGGTTTCGGCTCTACACTCAAAATGGTCTCGGGAAACAAAACAGTGTTTGAAATGCGAAGAAATATTGAGAAACACACTAATTCATCAGATAACTTATGCTGAAACACACTGAAGGAGCAAACATACACTTTTCTGTACCTCAACAAAAAGCTAAAATATGGTGTTCATCAAATTTTGCCTTTTTTTGTTGAATATTGCCATATATTCTGCAAATATTTCTGGTAGGTTCTCTCTATCTGGTCAATTATTATTCATGGAATAATTTATTCAAAGATTAATGGCAAAAGAGATCAAATAAATTATGTGATGAATATTTTTTTTCAGTATATCTACTGTCCCTAAAGCCTATTACAGGCTTTCATTTATGATACACACAGTTGTCTATACAATAAATTAAAAAGCACTGTGAATTACAGAACCACAATTTTATCAAAGAGTTGTAGGTACATCATAAACCTCAAAAATGACTCTCAAGCAGTTAGAAGAGACACAGGTGTTCCAAAATGGAGTGACAGCCACATAACTCAAAGTGCACTTGCATTTTAATTAACACTGGGATTCAGTGTAACAGTAAATCTCCTGTATTTTTCTCTTCTTCTCCTTATCCTTACCCCTTCTCTTTCTACTTCAGTCCCCCTCTGCATAACCACTAATCTTCCTTCCAGTCCCGGCATTGCTCTCGTCAAGTTCTGACTTTACCTCTCATGCACATTAGGACAGAGTTATGCTTCATCTAAGAAAAATGCTTGGAATCATAAAGCAGGGGAATTGTCCTGCTGAAGCCAATGAGACAGAGACACACCTGAGTGACAGCAGTGCTCCAGGGACTTGGAGACCACCTGGGGGTAGATACCTGAGTGACCCTCTTGTCTTGCCCTTTTCCACGTCCCTTTCATATGCTGTGTACACACTAGATTCCCAATGTTATTTACTCATGTGCTATCTTCGGACAGAAAAGGAATGTAAGTATTTCTCCCCCACCCCTCACACTGGCAATTGTTTTCCAGTAAGTCTAGTTGATTTTACCTTTGGATAATAAACATAAGATTTAAAAAATTAAAAGTAGTTGTTGTTCATAAAAAAGAGGATTTTTTCCCCCCTCTCTAAATAATTGTAGGTTTCTGAATAGCTGTCATTTTGCTCTTAACTGTCAGGAAACATTGCCAACCTCAGGTTTTGAGTGTTTACATTGTCAATGTGGTCACAGAATTGTAAACAAAGATTGGAAAGGAAAACATGTGCCCTGAAGCACACTAGCTCAAAAAGAGAACACAGTTCCACCACATAAAGTACACCTATCTCAAACACATCAAGAAAAGCGCTTTGATATTAGTGACTTCAGAAAAGTGCACTGGACCTCCCCTTCTCTATCTCTTCATGTTTTTCTAAGAGAGGATTTAATATCATTTGATGGATGCAAAGTCTGAGGCACAAAAATAAGAAGGAATATGCCCAAGTTTTAGACATTGCATTTGACACTCCTTAATTTTCCCCCTCCTGCCCCTTTTCCCTGGTCTTTAAACCCCATGATTACTTCAACCTCTCTTCTTGTAGACTGAAGCCGAATGTGTTAGGAACCAACATGTGGTCTCTTGACCACAAGTACAGTGTCTTAGACACAGAAGCCATTTCTTCTCAAACTTAAAAAGTCACTTCAATTTTCCTTCAAAAGAGAGGGCTATCTAGAGGTCAGAACTGCCAGAACAGTTTAATTCTGTTTAGAAAATGTGTTCTTTGTAAATTGAGTTTAACTACTAGCTGGAGTACAGCGGGTACTGTGATGTGATTGCTTCCCATATCTTTGCTGAGCTCATTTCATAAAAGGTTGTATGTAGCTAGTGCTGTTACGTTGAGTCTGTGTCAAAGTGGCAAAAAAATAGCATCTCAGTTTTCTCTCCTTTATAGCTTTCTAGTTAGGAGAATTCCTCTTCCAATTTTAGCAGTACTCATTTAACATGACTCAGGTTCCACATTAATAAAATTACAGTCTAATTAAATTTGTGTTTTCTTTCATTTTTCAATATTCCAATTTTTCTTGCAGTGTTGAGTTATTGGAAAATGGCAGACAGTTTTCTCTTGCTATTCTTAAGGAAAGATGTATTTCCTTTAAAAAAAATCCAAGCTCTAGGTATTGGCCAGTGTAGTTAAATGTGATAAAACAGTTTTTGGGTGATGAAGCTGTCTGAGTTTGAGATAAGGCAATGTTCTGATGTAAGTTGAATCCATCTTGAGTGATTTGAACCACGTGACTTCTCAATGTCTTTTCCAAACTGAGCTGCAATATGAGTCTGTTATTCTCTTCCCCAATAAGAAAATGGTTTCTTCCCAAAGACAGCACTCATCTTGAAGTTGGTTCCTGGGACTGTATGAACTCAACTTTTTTCATCATGGATGAATCTCACAGATACAGCACCAATCTGCTTTGGAAATACATAAAAAGCAGGTACTCCATTGTTTAAGAAACATGAAAAAAGTTCTTTGTAGCATCAGTACAAGCTGATATGAATAAAGTTTCTTGCACTTGTGATATAGAAGAATGAATGAACAGTGCTTTGATTTCTGAAGAACAAGATCCAGTAAACTGAACAGTAACAATATTGACTGAAAGAAGATATGTATGTCTGTCATGGGGCTCTGTCAATGTTCTATCAGTCCCTCTATCCTGCCTGTTCTCTGTCACAGCAGGAAAGACTTCAGAGAGGAAAACTATAGCAAACTGATTTACAAGCTCTAAATGACAGCAGTGGGTTTTATTATTACAGTACACTCCAGGAACACTATTCCCACCTTTAGCAATTCATGGTGGTTGAAATTTTAAAATATAGTCAGAAGTAAAGGTGTTGTGCTTTGCAATATCAAAGTTCATCGGCACCAGGCACTGTGAGAGTTGATTCCAGCTGCAAATGTGTGAACTTTAATTCTTCTGAAGCTATTTTATCTTCTAACAGAGTTTTGTTCCCTTCGTGTCCCTTTGCTCAGCTTTTCTTTGAAGCCCCTTTCCTGTCACATTAAATGCAATTTCACAAACTGACTGACAGCAGACATTGAATCCTAAGGCTCTTCCACCCTGAAAGACAAAAATAAAGCAGAACATTCACCCCCTGAAGCCCCTAAACTGCCGTAAAAAGATTTTGACTGTGGCAGCTGTCTCTTATCTATTGTACTTTTAAAATTGTATACTGCGTTATTTTCTTAAAAGGGTAAGAAAGCTCTCAGGCATTTTAACCTTGTTGCCAAGGTAATGTCTGTTGCCATTCCCGGGTACTTTGGGTGAAATCGTATCTACTGTCCAGCAGTGGATGAGGCACTTGAGAGAAGGCCAGGATTGTAGGGGTGCCTGTCTTGTAAACCTTCACTGAGGCTTCTGGCAAGGCAATCCTGCCTGGCTTGTCTAAACACAGAGAGCTACAGTGCAGGGGTTGAATTATAATGTATCTCTTGACAAAAACAAGAGGACTCCAGTTTTGATTAGAGCTGTGAGGCGTTGCCTTATTACCGTTAAACCTTGTTAATAACACTGTCAGAAAAAGGACACCCCTCCCTCAGCAAAACCCTGGACAAATTGAAGTCCAAAAAAACCTCCAAAATATTTAGGTCTTAGTAGCATTTCAGATGTTGAATACTTCAGAAACAGAAAGAGAGATTTTTTCCAATGAGGCTATAGAGTTGCAAGTAAACCAAGAAAGATTCACTTACAAACTAAGACTATTGGACATCTGTGTATGGCTAGACTCCTCAGAGCCCCTTCTCAAGACCGGACTTGCCAGCCATCTGTGGTATGAACTCGCAAGGCTGTGTTAGAAGGTTGCCTCGGTCCAAGACCCAGAGAGCTCCTAAGGGACAGAACTAAAGCTTCTCTGAACTCTTTCTTAAGGACCTTGACTTTTGCTCATGAGGACAAGAAAATACAGCCTAGGCAGGTCTGAATGTGTTGCCTGTCACAATCAACACATTTCTTAAACTGGGCCGTTCCTAAACATAATGCAAATTCTTTCAGGCTGAGTGTGGACATAGGCTGAAAGCATCTGACCATGGAGTCCTCAAGCTCACTTCACTTCTTGGAAGCGTAGTCACAGCTTAGGGATAGAAAGCCTAGCATCCCTGAAAGAAAGGACAAAGTCTTCAGAGCCAGGATGAGGAAGGAGCTATTGGACCGTGAATTTGCAGACACTGAAGAAATTACTCTAAGGGATTATTACTTAGAAGTACATTGTCACAGGCTGTAACCTGGTCTAACAGCTTTAACTCATGGTTACAGCTGATTCCTCAGATCAGTCTAATGAGAGCAGACAGCAGTAAAGCTATATGACTATGATACTCTCTGGGTGAGAATTAAAGTAGGGAGTGAAGAGGAGGAGCAAAAGTGTGACATTTGCATAAACATTAAATTAGAAAAAATGGTAAATATTAAACTGGATCCATACAAAGAAAGTAAAATAGTAATTTAAGAGATTTGTGGTTCAGTTAAGAACTCTGCAAATTACTCTATTAATGTTAAATTGGGGTGAAAGTAGATCTCATACATAGTAATGAAGCTGAAGTTTAGCCTGCAGAGTTAAACAGGCAAGCCCGTCATTTCATGTTAGTGTGGGTGGAAATCAGGAGGGACAAAGGACAGATAGACAAAATGATAACATTGGCAGACAAAAGCTCTGGCAAGCTGTTCACCAGAAATCCAATCTCTGCTGAGCAAACTCATCATCATCCTGTTCTGAAAAGCTCACAGATTCCCTGCCTTTCACCTTTCGAGTGGGATGAAAGACATGCTGGCCAGCTGCCAGCTTCTGGTTTGAGTGTTTTATCTAGGAGTGCAATAGCGATTCAGCCAGGGAGAGACAAGGAGTTCATGTGGATCCAGAAGAAAATCCTTCTTTTTCTTAGAGATTTCTCAGTTCACCCTAACTAATCTCTTCTTACTGGATTTGCACCCCTGGAAACGTTTCTTTGAAGAAAGTTTGCTTACCAGGGGAAACTGTTCAGACCATCACAGATTTGAGAGACAGTCACTGGAGGGAAAGCCGCAGGTCTTTGCTGACCAGTGGAAATTCATGAAAGCTTCTCTAAAGCCTTATAACAACATATCTTTTCAGGGCAGCAATGCATACAGCATACAGGGCCAAATCTGGCCATCCTCCTCAAGGGCTCCCTGTTGCTGCACTTTTGGCTGATGTGGTTTTGTTTTGTTTTTGTTTTGTTTTTTTTTCCCCTCAGCACCTTCTGCTGCCCAGGGCCAGTGAATGGCTGTGATGAGAAGACACAGTCAATTTTCACCGTGAAGAATCATCCCTAAAGGAGGATCATAACAAAATATTCCCCAAGTGACAGCCTCAGGTCATGTCAGTGCTGTGTGGCAGTAGGAAATGCCAGTGATGGGCTGTAGGGGCCAGCAGCAAGGGCAGAGGGGGCAGAGGGGGGAAAAGGAGGCAAATGCTGCTTCTTACTGGTGCCTGAAGATGGAGGGAAGGAGAGAGATTTAGAACCACTGAAGAGGCTAGGGAGGGGCTTGGGATTTAGTGCCTGGTGTTTGAAAGCACCTTATTTTTGTTCCATGTTTCCAGTCCTGAGGGTGTGGAAGGGAATTGAACTCTTTGACTTCTGTTTTTGCTTTGCACTCTCTCAAACTTAAGCATGAGCTGGAAATGGTGAAGCTCAGGTATTTTTGCATGAAGAGAAGGACAACCCCCTGCCCTAATTTTACACATTTTGTATGCAAAGTCATTGACTGAATTTCTATAAAGCTGTGGCCAGTATGTCTACACATTTCCTAATTTCCATAAATCATCAATGGAGCAAAATCTGGAGAGCATTGTACTTCAGAGGCACTTTTTTTCCATTGCTCCACTGACTTTGTAAGCAATCATCTGCAGCAAGCTGACTGCAGACTTTTTCTGGCACACTGAAAAGAAAAGGGTTCCTCACAAAATAGCTACCATTTCTCTACATGATATACTTTGATTTGTCTTGGAGCCAGTTTCCACTTATACTCTGCTTCCAGAGTGTTTAACCACCATGCAGAATTTTGCATCCTTTACACATGGCAAGATTCACATCCCTTGGAACAAAATTCTCTCTTTACTCTTTCTCCACCTGCTTTTCCTCAGTTACCTGCAGTGCAAGGCTAGATTAAATCATAAAACAGTACATCAAAATAAATCTACTGTACAAGTGGCAAAACAGCCAGACTCAGGGCTTGAGTTAGTATAGAGTGTGTCTTATGTTATGCAATTAATTTGCTAATTCATCTAACGTTATCATCCTGATCTGGCTATCTGACCAGGTTATATGTTATTAAATGTTCTTTTCCTTCCAAACTTTATGTGTCATTCTCACACTCATACTGATGTGCTGTATTTTGCTGACCTTGTATTTCGAAGTGGCAAAATATTAATATTTGTATGACCTTTACCATTGCCAAACACAAATTAGGCCCATGTTCTTTGTACTGGCATTTGAAATGAGTTATTTGGCCTTCACTGACAACTGTGTAGGGGAGTGATAAGGCAACGGTGCGGTGTTGATGTAAAAATAAGCATAATAATCTTCTTAATCTTCTTAAAAAAGCATTTCTAAGAAAAAAACAGCAGATAGCAGCTCAGTCTCCTTGAGATTGTGGTTTGGTTTTTTTCCCTTCCTGAAGTGGTGTTTGGAACCTGTAATCTATCTTTTTTTTTTCTTTTCCAGTCCAAGAAGAATGAATACTAAAAGAAGGTTAGAGGACAGCAAACAGAAAAGCACCCCTTCAGAAACCTCTAAATACATGTAATTATATGCATGAAGACCAGTAGAGCTTTGGATTTGTTTTAAATACCCAGATGTTGGAGGGACTCTGTGTGCGTGTATGTGTACCCCTGCTGTCTCTCAAAAAGGAAGGTGTATTGTGACATTATAATTCTGCAACTTTCAAGTTAGTAGAAGTCTCTTGAAGCTTTTCATGATGTTCAAGCAATTCACTGGCCTTTCAGCTACTAACCTGAGTTAGGTAAAAAACATTTAGGTAATATGCTAGGTAAAAATTATCACAATGGTAATTAAAAAAAGAAAATCTTCTGATTGTTTGGTCATTATGATGTCACTTTTACCAGAGCTGTAGGCTGCCACATCTCTTGGATGAAGTAAATATGTTTTTTTATGTCAAAGGTGAGTTTCTGAGTTTGGTATTCTTTTTAGTCTGATTTCCTAAAGAAAAATGTACATGTTCCTCAGGTACATGTGACCATAGCCTCTCTCTCAAATCCATTAGCTCATTTCAACCAAATTTCCCAGAGGTAGACAGATGTCTCAGGCGTGGTTATTCCCTGCAAAGCTGATAAAGATGAGGAGTTCCTTAGAGGAGAGATACCTACTCCTGCTCTTGCTGAGGGAAGGACGGAGAGCACTTATCAGTTCTCCAGGCTGCCCAGCTCAGCCACCCCGACCCTGCAGGCAGGACTGCTTGGGTGTCCACAGCACAGCCATAACCCCGGCTGCTGGGCAGCAGAGTTGGTCAAGAGATGTGGGAAATACCTGGAGGTAGCAAAGGGGAAGGTGTAGGAGAAGTACTCCCTGAAGGGAGCTAGAAAGGGTGTGGGAGGCAAAGGAGAGCGGGAGGAAAGTTCACTGCTGTAGTGCTCAGGTCTCCCGGTTTTGCTTCTTACCAAATAAGATATCTCTACCTTCTTCTCACTACCCTATCCCTCCATGGTAACTTTTCTACAGCTACTTGAGCAGTTGCCCATCTAAGATCTGTGATTTATCTCTTGCTCTGACAGAATCCAGCAGTTTCTCCTCACCTGTTTTTCTAAGGAAAGGATACTTGTGCTCTCACACTGGCCGTGTGATTCCATTTGTGTTTGCCTTCATCTCCTATGTGCCTGTGAAACTTCAAGGCTGATTTTCAGTCAAAAGATGGAGGAAGAAAAGAAACCTCAAACATATTGCATTCTTATATCTTTCATTAAATTTAGCTTCAGGGGAGAGATGTCTTTGAGATGTTCTGACTGAGGAAAGGGACTAGATGACATATCCTCAGACAGGGTAAAAACTATAAGTTACTGAGTAAGACTATATCACTGTCTTTGCTACAGAAAAGTTCCCACCAGAACCCCGACTCCAGCCTGAGAAACCAACCTGGATGAGATGAGGCTCCTGTGGACCCAGTGCTCAGAGGACAAAGGGTTTCTTGAGAAAAAATAGAGGCTGGAGAGATATAATTTATTACAGAGGAGAACACACAGTGTGTTCTCACAGCATTTTTTCTTTCTCAGAACACTTTTCTTTCTTTCTTATTTTGTTTCCCTTGATTCAAAATGAATCATTCAATCTGTGTTACTTGTCCACATTACATTGCACCAGTTTGATTTTGTTTGATGCAGCGGAGAGGGGAAGAAGCGATGGTATGTGACATGCACTTTATCTTGAGCATTATTTGTCTCTGCAAGAGAACAGCTAGATGAAACCTCAAAAAGGCCTGGTGCAAAGGATACTCATTACTTTGTAAGTGCTTACGCAAATGTGTTTGAAGATTACATTTGGAAAAAAGCTTTTCAGACTCCACACATATTTTCAGTTTGAGAGCTGAATTAGTCAGAGTACATGGTCAGATGGGTGGTGTGCTGGTTTTGGCTGGGATAGAGTTCATTTTCTACATAGTTACTAGTACGGGGCTATGTTTTGGATTTGTATTGATAATACAGGGATGTTTTGGTTTGTTTTGATAATACAGGGATGTTTTAGTTATTGCTGAGCAGTCCTTACACAGCTTCAAGGCCTTTTCTGCTTCTCACACCAGCCCATCACTGAGTAGGCTGGGGGTGTGCAAGAATTTGGAAGGGGACACAACCAGGACAGCTGTCCTCAACTTACCAAAGGGATATTCCACACCATAGGAGGTCACACTCAGCAATAAAAGCTGGAGAAAGAGGAAGGAAGGGGGCCCATTTGAAGAGATGGCGTTTGTCTTCCCAAGTCACTGTTAGGTGTGATGGAGCCCGGCTTTTCTGAAGATGGCTGAACATTTGCTTGCTGATGGGAAGTAGTGAATGAATTCCTTGTTTTGATTTGCTCATGTATGCAGCTTTTGCTTTACCTATTAAACTGTCTTTTTCTCAAACATGAGTTTTCTGACTTTTACCCTTCTGATTCTCTCCCCTATCACACCCCGGGGGAGTGAAAAAGCAGCTGTGTAGTACTTAGCTGTTGTCTGGGGTTAAACCACAACATTCTTTTTTAAGCACCCAAGGTAGGGCACAAAGGGTTTGAGATAAGGTCAGATTTGATTGGAATGTGCTAGACTGACTTTATAGCTGTTATTGCTGTTTAGCCATTAATTTGCAGGTTCCTGTGCTTGCCATGGGGCTTGTTTGCCTTACTGTATATTAGAGTCTTAGGCTCGTTAGTGGCTGCTTTTTGCTTTCGCTGCTTGCTTTACAGCTGCATTGCTGGTCGTCTTACCATGCTGTGCCTGAGAACATTCTGATAACAGCAATGGTGATGTGTCTGGGCTGGCAGATGCCCAGGGCATCACTGCTGTTTCTGTGCTTCTGTACTGGACAGGCGGGGACTCCAGTCTGAACTCAAGTTTGAGGATTATGACCAGTGGATGAGTCTACATGGGAGCAGGACACCCTGAAGCATCTGTGACTGTGAATAAGTTCACACCAGAGTAGGTATGTGTGAAAGCATCTGTGGCTGTGATTATGTCTATGCCACAGCAGCTAGACCTCTGAAGGGATTGTGGCCCAAGAGTAAGCCCATGTTGTGGAAGGTACACCTTGAAGAATCTGTGGCTGTGTGTAAGTCCACACTGCAGTAGGTACACCTGGTATTAATTTTAACACCAGTGGCTGTGCAGTAGCTCATGCTGGAGTACCTCAAAGCATGTGGCCATGGATAAGCCTCCAACAGAGCAGGTACACCCCTGGAGGTACTACAGCCATGGGTAAGGCCATGTTGGAACAGGTTTACTTCTGAAGGGACTGTGGCTGCAGGTAAGGCCATGCTGGAGCATGTATATCTCTGAAGGCATTATGGCCCATGGAGAAGGCCACGCTGAAACAGGAGCACCTCAAAGCAACTGTGGGTATGGATAAGTCTATGCTGCAGCAGGTATACCCTGGAAGAGACTGTGGCTCATAGGTAAGAATCCACTTGGGGGAAATACACCCCCAAAGGTTTGCAGTTTGTGGATAAGTCCAAGCTGGAGCAGGGGTAAGGCAAGGAATTCATTGCAGTGACCCACAGGTGGGGAAAATGCAAGTTTACAAGTTAGAGGCTTGGTGAGTGACTGACATAACACATAATCCATGAATGCACAGTAAGTGAGAAGAGGTCCCCAAAATTTACAGTACTTTGGCTAGGTATGAGAGTATAATTCCAGATTTATTTACTGGGAAATCTTCTTGCACAGTATTTTAGTTTAGTGCTATTTATTTTATTGAATGAGATAGAAAATATTTCTTATATTAAGAGAGTGAAGGATTTGTTTTAAATACCCAAATGGTGGAGGGACTCTGTATGTGTGTGTGTAACCCTGCTGTCTTTCAACAAGGAAAGTGTATTGTGACATTGTGATTTACGGGTTTGGGGAGAGAGGAGGAAGAGGACTGTCATTTTCTTGTAAAGTGTCACAGTCCCAGGTAGATGACAGCACTCAATATCACCATGAAAGCATTAAAAACTGGCATTCTCTATTTAATCAGATATCTGCAGCAGACCTAAGCATGGTAGGATGATGGGAATCTGTAGGAGTAGCATAAGTAGATCTGCACTCTAGGAGTTATTTGGAAGTCACTTGTGGTATTTACAGTGCGTTACACCATTTACAATATTTTCTCTGTGAGGTATTTTTTTTTTTAGAGAACTATGAAAGAGTTTCCTTCTGACACTGATGCTGAACTATTAAGACCCTGTTAGCAAGGGCTACATATAACAGCTTTGAGGTTTAATGTAGAATAATTTTTAAAAACTCCTGAAATTTAGGAAGGCAGGACAGTGTTTCAACAAAGAGGTATTCTGAGACACAAATAAAATGGTGAAGTGAAGCAGTAGGTTGTTATCCCTATTTTGCTTTATACCTATACTTTATGATTTCAGGCCTTAACATTTCCTGGCAAGTCTCTGTAGAATATTCCTTTCTCTCCGTGGGGAAGTTTCAACACTCTAGTATTTTCTTTGGCATGTCTCCACTTTGTAACCGAGACCTATTTAATCAAACAGTAAACAAAAATATACCATTCAAGAGAGCTGACGTGATCCAACCAGAGAATTCTAAGTAACAAACACTTGAAGAAATACTTGCCACAGTCAGGCTTAGATGTGTTTGGAAAATGCTCTTCATCAAACAAATAAAAAAGCTATGATCGATTCACAGATAATTCTCCAAAAGAAAAAGGTCAAATCTGACAAATGAATTGTTCATGAAGGCCATTTTGATGAGCTATAATTATAAGAATGAAATCCCATAGTCTTTTGTCTCCTGATTGCATGATAGCCACATAAAAGGAAGAGAACAGAAAGGAGATTAAGTTCTCGAGTCAGTAAGAGATGTTGTATCGATTCTTAGTTGTTGCTAGGTAAATAATTAAACCATGATTTCATTGTTGATTTTATTCATCTGCTGTGAGTAAAGGCTATTTAGATGCATCAGTGAAAAATTAATTAATATATTTCTACCGCTGCCCAAATAATGGAAATCTATGAAGATGAAATTACCGTGGTGGTTTGAAACCACTCATTAATGATCCATCTCAGCTTCAGAAAATGTCTCTGAAGGCTAATGATCCTGACAGATCAGACCATCTATTTTCTTTTTCTTTCTTTCTTTTTTTTTTTTTTTTAAAAGTCTTCGTTATAGTTTCTGTAATACATAGATATCTGTGAACGGAAGATGTAGCTTAATCAACCAGATTTAATGTGCTGAATTTCACCAAGGCTATATACTCACCTGCTCTGTTCTTGGTGTCCACCTCCCGCAACAGAGCTCTTGCCTGTGTGGATCAAAAGCATCAGCTGGCCGCCTACGCTGCATAAAGAGAAGGGCAGCACTGAACAAGCTGAGGGTAGCACACAGTGATTATCAATGAGATCTGCGGTACCTTTTCCTTTTCCACAATAAAACTTAACTGCAGTGTGACATGTACCTACAAACTGAAGGAAAAAGACAAACGAGGGGGAAGGTCTGAATAATGAAGCTTCCGAGTAATTAGCATGGTAATACCTGAGGCATATTTGTACGCACCACATCCATGCTAATTGCCCATTTACCAGGCTAATTTAACATCAGTTATTTCTGGGTTCATTCCATCGTCAGTATATTTCTCTTGTTACTAAGCTACTGTAATTTCAGCATCAACTGTGTTTTGACTTACATACACTTGTAACCCTTCAATACCCACAGGAGAGTACAGTTTGCTAAGATTTTTCAGTTTAAATGTTTCATATATATAAAAGCTGGGGAATTCGTATTTCAGACCCAAACATGCTCATTTCAGACTTGTTTCTCTCAAAGACACCTGATATAGAAACTCCTGATCACCGTGTGGTCACCCAATACAATTTTGATAGTTCCTTTTCTATTTTCTGCAGCTTTCATCCTATTTAATTTTCCCCCAAGTTCAATCACTCACAAAGGTCTCTCAGTCATTAAAGTGATTAGTTTCTTCTGTACATCTGAATGGTTGTGGTAAATAAAAATTAGAAAGCATAAATTATATTGTGCATTGTGGAATAGCATTTCATTTGCAAGATTAACTAGTTGATCTGGTATGTCCTTTCCATTTTGAATGTGTATGCTTCTGTGGTATTTATAGATATTCGTGTTTTATTTCATCACCTACTAACAGGACTACAAAAAGAGTTGTTGTTCTTATTGAAAAGGTTTTGTAGGATACTGGGTTTCTTTTTTACTTTTTGGGGAGATTAATACTATTCTCCACATTTATGGAAACAAACGAGAGATTTATAATTATTTTTATGAGAGATTTATAATGATTTTGCTTTCAGTTCAGGCTGTGAATAGAAATCTCAACCATCCTGAAAACCTAAAAACAAGAGTCTGGTGGATTTCTTGGTAGTTCTCTGAGGGAAAAATGGCTTACCAAACGGTGTACAAACTGGGTGGACTCACTGGGCATCATAGCTGCTCTGGGGTTTTCAGGGTGTAAGCAAACACACAGTGCTCCAATGTAGTGTAAAAATGATATATTATCTTATTGTTAGTTGTTAGTGTTTCATTCATGTGTGATTGTAGCACTTTTTGATGTAATCAGTGAGAAATATGACACATACATGCTTAATATTGCTTACCTACTAAAATTCAGGATGTGTGTTTCTTATTTGCATGCTTAAAATGGAAGAAGAAGTGAAAAGCTCAGAATGGATCAAAAAAATGGATCCAGATAGTTTACTTATACATCAGGCCAAGTGTATGCTTCCCCAAACACAGAATTTAGAAATAATCTGTTCTGCTGCTGCCTATCCCTGGAGACATCAGAAACTTGGGGTGTTTGAGTTTCTGCTAACAGAAACCTATTCGATGTTAAGCGCTCACTGATGAGGGGCCCCAAAGTCGTCTGCCTGGTGAGCACGGGGGAGCAAAGTGCCTGGTTCACCCTAAGGTAGCTTCTGTCCATGAGGACAGTGGACAGTGGAGGTTGTGATACCTCCCCTGAGATGTGGATAAGAGGTGGGTATTGTCACTGTTTTCCACAAGTCATGTCTGGGACCTGCTGGAATTATAAAGCTACTTACTCCTGTGGTTTCCATATGCAACAAGATGTGACTTTTCCTGTAGGGGTTTTGCACTGAACACAGCTGAATCTGGGACTACACCCCAGAACCCCTCCAGAGGAGACCCCAGGCTACCATGAATGTTTCACTGTATTATAATGGATGGAGCAATTTTAACTGAGAAAATGTAAGGCCCAGGAAAGATGTCCTTACTTGGCTCCAGTTTTAAGAGGTGAACCTTGAAGACAAAGAGATGGGCTTTGCCCTTTATGTCTATGTTTATCTATGATTTCCTGGTGGCGGGTCCTCATTCAGCAACCAGCTAAGTCTGTTACCTTGAAGTAAGGTATAACAAATCCGTCAGATATGAGGAGGGTAGACAACCCCAGCAGAGAGCAAGGTACTCTGCTGGAAATCATCTTATTCTATTTAATGAATGATGGGCAGTAGATGGTGAGGTTTTTTGCTTTATGGAAAACAGTGGATGTTACTTTCAAAAAGAGTCAAAACCCAGATTATTCCCTTGTGTCATTTTCTCAAATGTTTGAAGTAGAAGAGTAGAAAATGGAAGCAATTAATGCTGCAGGCAGAAATTTTTGAACCATTGTCTTATCTACTCATTTAAATCCCTGCCCCAAGTTTTCCATTGTTTTATTAATAGCAGCTTCATTTAAGAAAAGCTGATGTTCAGCTGTAAAACTAAAAACTTAATATAGAACAAGCTTCAAACAAACAAACCTGAAAGGCCCAGTTGGTGATTATGCCATGAAAGAGCTTGAAAAGTAGAAACTAGGAAAGTTACAACCTTTTCCCATGTTAACATTATCATCAATAGAGCACAAAAATGAGAAATGTAAAGCAATTACTGTAGCAGCAAAAAGGCACAAAGAGATGTATTGGAGAGCCTAGAATCTGTCTCTGCATTTGCATACAGCTATCGAAGTGCCTTGAAATTTGCTGTGAGCATATGGAGGACTTGATCAAAAACAGAGCATATATTTTACACAACAAGGGGCTTTATACAGATGCACTAAATTTACAAAGGCAACTGAAGGACGTTTCAGACAGACTTGACAGATTACAGGCTGCTGCTGTTACTGTCACAATCTCTGTGTAAATCTGGTTTAACAACAAGGAACTGACACCATGCAAGGACGAAACTGAAAAACAATTCAGAGGTGCTGTAGAACTTTTCCCTTTACAAATACCAAGGTAGCCAAATACAAAGGTCCTTAAATATAGGGGTCACAGATTGAATCCAAAATAGGGAAAAAGCTATGTCAGGTGAAAAGTCAGATTTTCCATTATACTTTTCATGCATAGAAATAATGGGTACATGGAAACATACGGCAGCTAAGATTTTTCCCCTCTTTGTAAAGGATTTGTTTGTCAGCTCAGAATCACTTGAGTGATATCAGCTATTTTGACTGAAATTTTATAGTGGGTGAGAAGATGAAAGATAAAATAACCTGGTAAGTCTAACCAATATCAAGGAAGTGACAAGAATGTGAGGCTAAATTGGGCAGGGACTTAAATATCCTGTTCTTGTCATTGACTTGGTTTGAAGTATAAAAGCACATTCAAAAGAGATCACAACTCTAGTTACTGGAGGATTTTATATGTCAGATTGCATGAAGGTGTGAATGGAGGTGTCTGAAGACCTCAGATTTTGTAAGAACCTTAAAAACAAATAAATCCAATCCTTCTCCTCAGTTAGTGAGCTGCACCTGCCCACTTTTACTTTGTCACGGCAGTTTTTCTGGGAAGCAGTACTATGTGTCCTGTACAGTTGCTTTCCTTCTAGGCAGTGGCTGTCACTCCTGAAGTCTGTGGCTGAACCTTTCTGCCTTCAAATATCTCTTATTTCTCTGGGAATCCCAGTGTCTTCCCTGAGTGCTCATCTTTTCAAGGCACAAGCTTCTTGAATAGTGCTTGGCATGCACTCCCAGTCACAGCCTGGTGTAGTCAGGAGGTCAGGGAAGTATCTTGGTTTTCCCATAAAAAATCAGTAATGCAAGCCACCAGCAGCCAGTGGTGCTGACCGAAATATTTTCGATGCAGTGCCACTGAAGACCCTCACATGTTCCCAGGGTGGAAAAGGAAATTGGTGGTTCCATTAGAAATAACATTGGAGAAACCAGAGAAGCACACTTATCTGTGTGGGTCACTAGAAGGACTGAAGGCAGCAGTAGGGAACCTGGTGGTGGTGGTGGCAGGGAAGAAGCTGATGGTTAAACTGTGACTGAGGGTCTGTTTCAGAATGACAGACATAAGAAATTTCTGAAAACCTATTATAATACCCCCAACAGCAACAGCAGTAAAGAGATACCATGCACAGTGCAAATGCCAGCGGCTCCTGATAGAGTTCATTTCCCAGGAAATTTTTCTGTTTTGTCACTACCGCATGTGCTCTTAGGATGGGTTGATCCTGTCCCCTGTTGGGGCAGGTGTTTGGATGACATCGGTGTAACTTCACTGCCCTCAGGAGGAGCAGTAGCTTTTTTGGAGCTAGTCCTCTTTATAACAACTAAAGATTGGACAGTAATGTATGAACAATTTATTTACAGTTTAAGGCAGGAGTGTCAAACTCATGTAATTTTAGGATTGTATAAATGTAGGAGTAGTTACCTTTGTACAGTCTTAAAATTACATTTGGCCCTTTGAAGGCAACTGTGAGGCTGATGTGGCCCCTGGTGAAAATGAGTTTGACACCCCTGGTTTAAGGAAACTCATAGGTTTTTGTTTTCCCTTCTTTCCCTCACCCCTGCTTTTTCAGCATGCTTTAGGCAACAGTTGTGCTGAGACACATATTATATGAATGCAGAATAAGTAAAGGTTTTCCCATTTATCTATTTTAAAATATTTATTTTGCCTTCATTACTGGAAAAATAATCTAGAGCTGATTTATAAACCCTCTGGTGGGAATTATATTTTTCACAGGTCATTTACACAGCATGAGGCCCTAGTCCTTACAGTGTCAATCCTCTGTCCCAGACATTTCTTACAGTTATGGCATTTCACGCATTCAATATTGGTAAACCAGCTAAGATTAAATAAAAGTTATTGAAAAATATTAACACATTTCCAGACACAGTAGCAATAAAAATGTGTGAAAAAATAATTTGTAGACATCATTGTCTCTTATTTCTGCAAGATGAAAAGCATACCAAATATCTCAAAGTCTTCTTAGAGGCATTTCATTAGAATAATTTTGCATCATGCTGTTGTTACTTTGTGTGACTTACTAGTATACAGTACAACAGACCATTTTGATCCTAGTGCAGTGTTTGTTTGGTAAGTCTTTCTACAAGTTTTTCATTTTCCAAAACCTGATTTTGAATGAGGAAATATGAAAGTGTTCTAAACGGAGGCTATGAACCTCTTGTGCCCGTTTACCACATTGTAATGCCATGCAGGTTTCAATTTCCCATGGAAGCACATGACACTAATGTTGACATCTTTCAGGCTTGTACCAGTGTTTTTCCTGCAGCAAAACATTATTTGAGTCCAACATTCACTATTCTTTCAGCAGTCTCTACTTCCCTAAATTTAGGACAATTTCAATGTAACATGAAGGCTTAACTGTCACATTGCACAGAGTTTTGTTAGGCAAGAAATTGTCCTACCAAAAGGTGAGATCTAGGACAGTAGTTGGGCTGTACTGATATGGGAAATGATGGAAAAAAAGAATCAAACAGATCTACCCTCATTTCCACAGAGGTAAATCAAGAAAATTATTTTAACACACAGAATAAAACAAGCAAATTATAAGAAGTCAGTCAACACTTTTCCTTCTAGCATAGCTGTACATTGGAGTGGACCTTTGTTATTCATTGCCATATTGCTGAAAATCAACACCACTGCACCATAACTTTCTTTCCCTCACTTTGATAATGAAAAGTTTTTTACCAGTTTGGGTAAGAAAATTGAGTTTCCTTACACACTGTCTCTGCCAGGTAAGTGGTCAGCCACTCGACACCTTATGAAACAGAGACACACACCACCTGACTATGAACCTCTCTTACATTCTTCTTGTGTTGTTTTAATCTCATTCTGCTTGTTGAGAAAGAAATTGTACAAGCACAAATTTTGCCTTGCTCCTGTTGATATGTCCCATGCAAAGGGAAAGCATTTATTTTTATAGCTTAAGCATTAAAATCATCAGCATCCATGAAGTTCCTTAGTACAAAGTTTCCCACAGACACCTTGGGCCTGTAGGTGAAGAAAGAGGGAAAAACATGGAAGAGAAGGAGGATAAAGTTAACTATCTTTTTCCAATAGAGATCATATGGCATATAGGATAAAGACTGTACTTCCAAACAGTCTGTGTTTCCAAAGCAATATTTCCTCCCTCTGTAACTCTACCATATTAACTTATAGATAAATACCTAGGATACCTATATGGGAATGCCATACCATAACATTTTGTACAGTGGAGACAGCAGTAGCTCAAGGTGGGCAGCCATGAGCTGACTGGCAGGGTTTATTATCCTGCAGCCACCGAGACCACCATCAGAACCAAGCTAACGTATGACAGTGTTTCAGCGTGCTGCACAGGTCCAGTTGCTACCACAGATCTGTGATAACTCTCAACATGACAGTCCATTGCACAGGACAGGTATTCTCTTAATGATCCTCAGACCACATTTCCTTGCTTCATCTTTCCCCACTGTCTCATTCCATTAATGAAGAAATTTCACATTACACACCTTCTCCAGTTCATGTTCCACATCCACATCCTACATTTTAGCATGCCTATTAGCTCTGGTTTTAGGTTCTGGCATTCGGTTGCCAGCCAGACGAAGGCCAACTGCTTCTCAGTACTAGTAATTCATTTTATTTTGGTCTAGCTGTGAGCTATAGAAGAGCTAATGCCTAACTGGGACCTGGGTAGAGCAATAACCTGTTGATATTCTACATATGACAGAAAGTGACTGAGTAATTCACAGGCATGGGAACGTTATTGAAAAAATGTAGAAACATTTCTAGTATTACTGAGCTCTACAGATCAGGCTTTCAGCAGGACTGAATTTAGGGCTTAAATAAATCTAGGTATTAAAGATTTCTGGAGTATGAAAGCAGCTTCCAAGCAGTGATAGAAGATTTCTACAGCTTCCCTTCTTGCTGCCTGTGAGGAGTGCATCTTCTTGGTAACTCTTGTTAATGATTGATGAGACCAATTTCCCAAACAGAGCTCTTATAATTACTTTTGCAGTGGTTCAGTTTGCATGCCAGTTACCCAACTCTGAAGTGAAGACAGGCTTGCATGCTTGAAAGCAACCTAGATTGCCTTATATGCTTAGACTCACTGTTGTAACAACATTATTACTATATTTCATTCATATCAGGTGGTTACTTCAATATGAATAACTTTCTTCTACTATATATTTCCTACTAAACTTGCGTTTTCCTTTGGTTTAGTATACAAAGGGTGACCGTCTGTGTTCCTGAGGTAAATGTGAAATAGAGTCACTAGAGTTAGGGCTGCCATCCAATCACTATACCAGTGTAACTGAATTGTCAGACTTCAAGGCCACCTGGCAAACCTCTTGCTGCTGGTAACACTTTGGTCCTTGACTGTTTGTCTCAAAGACTGTAACAGAGGAAGTTGTAATGGGGAGGATGATCAAATTATTGACTCAGATGCTGAGAGCTGGGAACAGAGGTCTAACCCTGTGCCCATCACCAGTGCGTGAGGACTCACACCACCTCCGCACGCCTCCTCACACCACAACCAGTGCAGCCCCGGACTCAATTTCCATTTTAATTACACCATCGTTTATCAGTACTTTCTCATAATAAGCAGATAAAGCTCTTCATCTCTGCTTAGCAGTGGATAATTCACTCATGCCTGCTAGTACTGATACTGTCTTTTCCAAAGGCCAAAACTCAGGGGCTTTACTCAATTCCTGCTTAGTTCCCCCATTGACAAATTCCGTGTGAAAAAAAAGAAGGAAAGGAGTGAGTTTAAGGCAATTAGAAGCTGATAGTATTGTCCAAAGTCACCATTAAAGCAACATTTTTTCCTCCTCAGTTATTCTTCATCTTTGTTTTAACATCTAGTTTAAAGGCTGTGGTCTTCAGCTCACGCACTTTTCATGGCCACGATTCAGTCAGTTTATTATTTTTATGGCACATTTTCTGGTCTGGAATTTTCCAGATATGCTTCTTTATGCAGTTCTGGCTTTTCCAGGTCACTATACTGGCTTCCACCAGCAGGCCTGAAATGTCAAGATATTGTTGCACTCAAATAATATTAATAGAATCATAGAATAATTTTGGTTGTGAGAGACCCTCAAGATGATCAAGTCCAACCATAGCCTAACTCTAGCTCTAAACCATGTCCCTAAGAACCTCGTCTACACACATTTTAACCACTTCCAGGGATGGTGACTCTACCACTTCCCTAGGCAGCCTGTTCCGCTGCTTCACAACCCTTTCCATGAAGTTTTCCCTAATATCCAATCTACACCTCTTCTGATGCAACTAGAGGCCATTTCCTCTTGTCCTGTCACCTGTTCCTTGGAAGAAGAGACCAACCCCCTCCATGCTACAACCTCCTTTCAGGTGGTTGCAGAGAGCGATAAGGTCTCCCCTCAGCCTCCTTTTCTCCAGGCTAAACAGCCCCAGTTCCCTCAGCTGCTCCTCATCAGACTTGTGCTCCAGACCCCTCACCAGCTTTGTTGCCCTTCTCTGAACTTGTTCCAGCACCTCAATGTCTTTCCCATAGTGAATGGCCCAAAACTGAACACAGGATTCAAGGTGGGGCCTCACCAGTGCCGAGTACAGCAGAATGATCACATCTATATCCTTTCTGGCCACACTATTCCTGATACAAGACAGGATGCCATTGGTCTTTTTGACCATATTGAATTATCCTGCTTGTTTAATCTCTTAATGTAGGACGTATCTACACTATAATTTGTGGACTCCTGGTATCACGTTCTCATGTATCTGAGTTAGTTTTAATTAAGTCAGCTAGCACATCGGTATACACTTCTGTTTCAGTATCACTAACTGTGTAGCCCAGGCAGATTTTCACAGAGGTTATGTACAGTCTCACAGGACTGTATACAGCAAAGTGCATGTTTTGCAATTTCTTATGCTTGAAAAATGATGCTGTGTTGGTCATGTCCACTTGTTTGTGATGAATTTTATTGGCTAACTCCTCCTTTTAGAACTTCTCTTTTATTTTCATCTGTCCTAAAAATGCTGACTATTTCATAAAGATTATTTTCCATTTCTTGTTTCTGGTTACCTTGTACTTTTATTTTGTTTAGAAGAAAACAAATCATCTTAGGTTTAAGAGTGTCTTTTTTTTTTTTTTTTTTTTGTCAGAGTTTGATAACAAATTCCCTATCTCAAGTGCTAGAGGGAAAAAAATAAACTAGATGCCTGCAAAGTCAGCTGTGTTGTCATTTTAACTTTTCTTGGATCACTGTAGTAAGAAGAACATTTAAAGTGTTAATCTTCTTAAGAGAGAAAAGATCTTCCTATATTATTCTAAAACAATCTTATGAAAATTGCAAGATAACAAATATTTAACTTAGCATTATCATTTTAAATTTTATTATTGCTGTGTTATTTGACTGTGATTCATAAAGTCTTCCCAATTAATTTTCTTAAGCTATTACTAAACAGCACAGTGCATTTGATGGTACTGAGAACTGAAAGAAGTCTTCCTTCTTTTTTCCGCAATCTGTTTAAAGTCTGAAAGGTATTAACAGCATAATAGAAGTTATACAGATGGATTTTCAAAGACTTCAACAAAAAAGGACTAAGTCATCCATGATTGATCAAAGGGATAAGTGGATTTTCCCCATTAAATCTTGAAAGACAAAAGCTTGATATTCAAGCATTGATTCTAAAGGAATAATTTTCCTACTGCTACACTGATGAAATACTATTAAACTCTAAATCAATACGAGTCTACTATCTTTTGTGTTTGGCATTAGTCTTCCCATAACACAGAGCTACTATCAGAGTGAAATAAAGGCAATGTCTTCTTATTCAATAGATACATTTCTCAATGTATCCTGAGATTTCTTATTTATCACCTGCTGCAATGTGGCCTTCATGGGTCATCATTTTTGGGTAAGGAAGTACATTTTTAGGTATTTTAAGATCTTTTGCTGTATAAGAATTCCTCCTATTTTGGATAATTTTCTTCTGCTCCTTAAAAAAGGTCTTCTTACTATGAATATCTGTCTAGTAACAACATTCTCAGAACTGCTCAAGATACTACATTTACATAACCAGAGGATAAAATAAAAATTGCTTTTGTTCTATAAGGAAGTTTCAGCTTCTCAAATGCATACTGGAGAAAAAAAAAACCAACACAAAAAAAACCCAAAGCACAGAAAGGACCAAATGAGATAAGGCTAAGACTTCTGGGATATTTAGCAAATTTTTTCACAAACAACCAGTGAAACAGTAACGCTATTTTAGGTTTGGATTTCATGAATAGCAAAGAACTCATAGAATAAATGCTTATAGGAAATCCTGAATGGAGTAAACATGACATTTTTTTTATTTTTTTGAATGATAGAAATTTTTTGGAATGATAGAAAAATTAGAACAAAACAATGTATGACCTTCCGAGGGTTAAAAATAAAGAAACAGAGGAAACTAGTCTATGAGGCTAATGGGAATTAAACTCAGGGATTTCACTGGGAGCAGGGTAGAATTGCTTTAGGTCTGCAGTGCAGTGCAGTGCAGACTTAAATTTTTTCTAAGTAAGAAGGAGAAAATGGTAACAAAGAAAAACAATTGGCTTAGAAAAATATAGAAAGTGAATGGATTAATAAGAAAATTTTATTTTTATAGTCAAAATGTACAGAAAAGGAAAATATAAATAAAATGGAGGTGGAACTTGACAAGACAATAGAAATAAATTGCTACAAGGAGGGGAACATGGAGTCAACTTCAGGCAGTTTTGCAGTAAATAACTTCTGTACAATTTTGGAGGCCATGACTCTGAGCCAGATGGTCCCTTCAAACTCTCCCTCTCCCTTCCACTCAATTTCTATACTTTCTGTCTGGCAACATGAGGAGGAAAATAGTGGCAAATTAATTCTAACATTAGTCAGCTTTTGTTTCCGTGTCTGGCCTGATTAAGTCAGGCTGCAGACGTGAATGTACCAACAACTTAGAATAATGTTGCTAGAAGCATTGCCAGAAAATATTCTCCAATTTAGGAACAAAAGGTTCATTCTGATGCTAATGAATCCACTAACTATTCAGTAGAATTGTCTGTGTGATGTAAATGGCTCAGGTGCACAGCACAGCAGCTGCATGAAATCGTTACCATACCTTTCTCATAGACACATTCAAAAAGCTCATCTATGATGATCAAAAGGCACATTTTGAGGTGCTTCTGTATGCACAGAAGGTTCACGAAGCTGAGTCCTGTGTCTTTTCTTCTTCAGTGTGTATGGTAGCCCTGTCGATGAAATAGGCATCACATGTTCACTTGTCCACCAAGTAGCGTCCACTCTCCTGTCATCTGTAGAATAAGGGTCTGGACTAACTACTGCAACTCCAAAAATGGATCATTTCTTACCAACACACAGTTCAACCTAGTATTGCCAGGTAAAGCTGGTCTTCATAACAATTAGCAGGGAGAGTTTTAAAACTTAGTAGTTTTCACCAGTCCCACAGAATATTGAAACCAGATATAATTCTACTTGATTGGTGATTCAGACTAACAAGCGGCCAGAAATAACCTGATTTCACTTTTGATTGACAAGAGGACTGTGAATCTTCCCCTCACTGAAATAAACACATTATATCTGTTACTCATCAGCAGAAAAAATGCTACCTCCAGCTTGTGTAAATTTATGCATGTATATATGTTTTTTCATACAGTGATCAGGAGTATACAGCCAATTTTCTGGAATTAATACTGTTTCCATACACAATCCCAATGCACCATATGGTCATAATCTTCATCATTAGTAGAAAAAACCCTAGCTGCTAAAATGGACTTATTTCAAGCGCCCTTCTCTATTTCATCAAAGATATCGTGGTCAGTAAGATGGGTACATTTCAGGCAGTTTAAAGTAAAATTAGTTCTAGCTGAGGTAGGATTTTATGAGTGGACACAGGCTCAAAACACAGTAGGAAAATCTTTATGAAAAATGTAGGTGGTTATTAAGGAACTGTCTCATTCTGCCTTGGGGAGTTTAAGGAAAGACACTCTCTAGCCCCCCTCCCCATCAGTTTCTATTTTTGTAGACTCAGCAGTACCTGACTGTACTGGTGAATCCATGACTTTAATTATTATGCCTATGAAAACAAAGGCTGGATAAAGAACTCTTTTAAAACTATAGTTCAGAAAGGCAGCTGCTGTTTTGTTGTGATTTATCCCCAACGCAAACTCTAAAACTGAAACTACATTTTGAACTGTAATGTAACTAGACAGGTCAGATAATAAAATATCATCTTCATTAGTGCTTTATCCTTGATTAGTCTCTTCAGTGAAAGAAAGGGTCATGACTGACATTTGCAAGTGAATAAAGACATTATCTAGATAACAGAACAAATAAAAATAAAGACATTCTTCTCACCTTGTGCCTAAACAGACAACAAATAAATTAGAGATAAAAAGCCACTAACATTTAAAAAAAATGATTGATTTGCTTTAGGGAACAGATGCAGTGGCAACCACACCAGAGAAAGAATAGCACCTCAGTTGGAGTCTACCACTTCTATTCATATTTGATAAGCAGTGAGACTATATATGGCAGAAAATACTCCCAGTAAGTAGAAATATTTCAACTGCCCCTTGACCTTAATATTTACAATAGACAAATTGAGCTGAACAACTTTAAGGGAGTTCATTTGCTGCAAAATATCAACCATGGTTTTATATATCTTTGTCAGTTTATTTTAATGCATTTTCATTATCATAACTTTCATTTCTGGACTGTCTCAGAGACACTGAATAATAATGTACTATGATTCCAAAAGTCACGTCTTAATGTTGACAGTTGATGTATCCAATATCTTGCTTCCCAGAATGCTTATACAGTTATTCAAATCTCTTTTGTCAAGGTTTGCTCTGTTAGTATATGTGTCTCACTTCAGAAAGATCTTCTCCACATAGAAATTGAATTCTATTAGTAATATTTTTACAAGACTTCTGTGAGCTTCTGTTTTCATTCATGGCTGAAACCACTTAAATTATAAATGGTTGAAAACAAAAACCACCAACAACAAAAAAAACAACCCGAAATACCCTTGATAATGCATCTCCATCTTTTGTCAACAGTTGAATGTAACTGAGATTTTCCCATGTTTGTAAAATGACATATTTTTAATTCTAATAATATGCTCTGTTGTACTAGAGCAATTCTTTTGGGTTTCATTCTTTACATGATATGAAGGAAAGCCTTTGGGAGAAAAATTTAGCTTATTTCATATGTTTACCCACTTGTACACACTTCATAACCTCAGGAAGAAGCTTCTCTCCTACCAGTGAACAGTGGGATGTTCTGATTTTCTGATTTTTTCTTTTTTTTTTTTTTTTCTCCTACCATTGAATAGTGCCTATTGAAACCAAAAAACAAGACAGAGTTTTAAATGTATGAATTCTGCAAATGTTAATTGTTTGCCATCAAACCCAGGCTTGCTGGTGTAGGTTTGACATTATTCATGTCCAGGAATAGCTATTTCATATTAAAGGTGAATTTCTGAACTGGTCTTTCCCTGCAAACCTCTTGCTGCTATATTGTTAATGCTCACTTGAAGCCAGCTGAATTAATCTCAAACACAGCAGAACCTTCTGTAATGCCATATGAAGAATTTGTAACAGTGACATTCTTGATTCTTTCCGACAGTTGAATGACACACAGCATTGCTAATTCACAAAGTAATGCTAGGCACTTTTATGCAATGTGACTTTTCATCTTCCCCACAATTGCTTGCTCGCATATTTTGTTCCATATTAAATTACCCGTATATGCATAACTGATATAATCTCCTTTTTGCATTCACATGTGTCTGCAAGATTTAGTTATTATCCTGTCTGGAATTAAGTCTGGACTCCTCTCTTACAATTAAACAATTATTCTGGCTTTTTATATCTCCCTACATTAGGTGCAAAGGAACACATTATAAAAATTGCTCTAACCTATATTAAGGGAGCTTTCCTAATTTCCATTCCATTACCCTTATATTCTGGATGAAAGCTAGATGTCTTGGGTGACATCCAAGTAAAACAGAGGTGGTGATTACTGGCAGGTGCGTATATATGACAGAATCAATATACTTTATTAATGTCTTCCCTTAGCTTGATTTCCTGAAGGGAAATTTTTGGCCATTTTTAGCACATGATGCAAGATCCATTTTTGTCTTCTTTACTAAGGACAATGTCTAGGGCCTCCCTGGTGACTAATCTCTAAATCTTCACTCATAGCCCATGTGGTGCAGCTTATTTGATCGCAAGGCAGGAGCGTGACCAGTGTGATACTCTGGAGAATGCTGAACTTTGGAGATCATGTTTGTAGCCACATCTGAGGGGAAACTTGAGACACAGTTCCCTTTACTTAGCTTTCAAGGCATGTCCACTTCCATTATTTTTGCAGGCTGTGTTTGTATGTCTCTCAGATATTCCACTGATTTAAATTAATGATAGCACTGAACACAAACCCACCATATTCCAAGTGAGCATTGCAGCCTAATAAGGAAAAAAGGGCTTCATATTAATAAGGTCTGGTGCAGGTAAAGAGCTTCAAAGAGCCCTGATTTATCAAACAAGGGCCAAAAAACACCAAGTCATGGATAGACATCTATGTATGAAATAAGAATCTGTTGGATTTAAAATATCCACCATGAATTACTCAGAAATTGGCCACAGATGCAGAGCTCTCACTCAGATTGCTCAACTGGTTTTGAATGACATTTGAGGAAAATGGCAGTGTGTGCTTTCAGCAAGCTCCAGCCAGCAGAGGAAGTATCTGTTAGATACCTTCACAGCAGCAATTCATGACAAATGGTGTGGCTATCATAAACCCCTTGGTCTCCAGGAACAGCAAGGAAGAGTCAGACATATGGGAAATCATGGGTCTGCCCAGTCGCAGTGTAGAGAGTTTGGTGCTGAGAGGACCTTGTGCATTGAGGCTGGAGGGTCTCTGCATCAGTGGATTACAGGCTCGACTCTAGATGCCAATACGCTCTGGGATCAAGGACCATTTACCAGCTCTTAGGTCCAGAACAAGTAATGAGTCCCAGTGGCATGTCAGGACAAACTGCATCTCTGCTATTCCTCTTTCTCCATCCTTCCATTCTGTGTCTACCCTTCCTTTGGAATGGAATATTATAACAGGGACATTTCAGTCAGACCTCTGGTCAACTCCTGCCTCACAATGAGACAACATATCAGTTTTGGCTAATCAGGGCTTAAATTGAGGTTTTGTACTACCAACCTCTCTCTATAATGCCTTTTTTTTTTTTTTTTTTTCTCCTTAGGTAATCATCCTAATCCATCAACCTGTTTGGAAACAAAAAACAACAAGATTTAAATCAATCCCTACAATGTCTGGTCATGGTGGGGAAAAAAGAGACCCTGATTTTACCTGATAACATTTCCTATGTTTGGGCATTAGAAGTCTCAGCAGAGCATATTCTAGATACACCATGTTACCCCACGATGCAAATCCTGAAGTTGCTGTCTTGCCTCTGTGTTGACTGCCTTGGCATTTGTAGCTGACAAAGATTTCTGACTCTGACTAAAAATCAGCTATTGCAAAACACATGGCTCCCACAGATGGTCTAGTAAAGCCAAAGTATTCTCTTTCTCCTAGAGTTTCCACCAATCCCACCAAGGCTGTGTGTGACAGATGCAGTTACAGTTGAGATACTTTTTAGTGGTTACTACACTTTCTGTGTCAGCACCAGTCCCTACTGTGCTGCCACATGTAGCTCTTCAGTGGCTCCCTCTGTACAGTGTGGAGCTCATCAAAGGCAAAGTCATGTCACCATGAGTGAATAATGTCTTCACGGCACAAGGTACTCTGCATTTTGTTTTGGTTCTCAACAAATTACTCCTGTAAAGGGATTTTTCTAATGTACTGTCTTTGTGTAATAGGCTTCTCATGGCATTTTTGAACACATGTAGTCAACTTAATTGATTATGTTCCCATTAAAAATAGTCATACTCCAGTGACAGTCTTGACAGCCCATCTGTAAACAACAGAAGCTGTTTAAACACAGCACTATAATGCTAATTGGTAAAACACTGCTTGTGGCTGCGTACGAATCTCTTGGGTGAAATCCTCACACATTCACTGAACAGGATGTATTAGGGGAATAGACATGAAATTCTCCTTTAGAAATCCTCCAGGCATGAGGAGCACCTTTGCAAGGCAGTAATCTGTGATAGAAAGGCATACCTCAGCTTGGGTTTGCTGGCTGGTAGCCTGATGCCTGCAGAAGCCCAGGCAGGTGATTGCTGCAGCATATGCCCTGTTCAAACATTGCCATTTCCCTTTGGCCATTTCCCACCCCGCAAGCCAGCAGTGAGTGGAAGGGCAGAAATACAGGCACTTCCAGCTCTCTTGAACTACCACAATTTCCCCTTATATTATTGTGATCTTTCTGGCCCAAATAAACAGACTTTATAGGGGAAATTTGACTGGGATATAGCTCAAAGTAGGTACATTGTGACAATAAAACCCAAGCATCTGCCCTGCAGTTCTCTAAGTTTGCAATATCACTCTTTTAAGGGAGAAAAGATGCCACAAAAACAAAGAGCTGGACTCTGAATAGCTTTAATTTGACAGCTCCCTTGGTACCACTGGAACAACAGTGATTGACTCTGGCTAAGAGTGTAGGACACTGAGTTCTTCCTTGCATGACTAGCAAAAGATTTTCCTTTTAATCTAATTCCTTCTTCCTCTTAACTCTCCCTTCACTCTAGAGCTTCTGCTTTGAGAGGGTATTAAGGCTCACTGCAGATAAAATACAAGTGCACAGACTTCATGTTAAAAAGAGAAGTTGATGTAAAGTACCAAGCAAGCACTCCCAGAAAATCACTGTTCTGATTCCTGAAAAAAAAGAAGGGACCAGCCAGGCTTTTGGGCGAAAGCCTCAGAGGTGCTAAGTATCTGTGAAACTGCTGAAACAGGATGAGTCAACAGTGGCTTCCAGGCTCTAGCCTTTATTTCCAAAAGAGGGGGTGTTATCATTTTTCTCCAAGACACATTTCAATGTCGAGAAAAGCCAGAGTTCAGTGACATTCTCTAAATATCCAGTTTTTAATTTAATTTTGCTTCTTTAAAAAGGCATTTGACGAAACTCCTGTGCATTATGTATCTAAACTAAATAATAGGAAATGTAGCTCATGTTTAAAAAAAATCCTTCAGCTCCTATTGGGAGATACTGACTGATACTGTAATATGGATCAATACTTCTATTACCAGTATAGTATGAACTGATAAGCCATTTCCTTGGTATTTTTTTTTTAATATATTTTTCTTCTTTTTGAATACTATGGAGCTGTCATTTATTACTTACCGAGGCACTAGATACAATATGTGTTTATATAGACCCATTTTTGCTTTTCTCTTGCTCACACACAGGTCAGGATAAACCAGGCAAGATTTTCATTTTTTTGAGAAATTGTAACACATATTTATCTCTTTTGATTCATTAATTTAAAAGCATCATAAAATTATCCACAAATCACCACTGTAACTTAACATTATGCTTAAATCCACTTTAGGCATTGTAGGGACTTATTAATCAATTAATGGCTGACTGCAATATGCGTGTATCCAGCACTAACAATTTCTGCTCACTTTTCTCTTTCAGTAATGACTTTATTCCAAACATTTTGAGATTTTAGTATTATTCAGAGTAAAAGAATTTTCAAAAACTTGTCCAGCAGTTGCTGCAGTCTATCATCACAGCATATGCAAACTATTATGTTTTAAATTGTTTATAGACACAAGTGGCCTAAATCTTTGCTTCCCAAGCCGCCCCTAAAAAACAGTGAAGCTCTGTATCCTGGAATCCCTACAGCTGCAGCATATATCTAAAATTCAGCATATGTGTGGTATTATACCTATTGGTTTAATAATTTTTCTGAGACGTGCCAAGAAATCTAACAGTTCCTCTTATTTTTCCTTTCAGGAACAAAACTTTTCTCTGTAAGTTAATGTTTTTTCATGTTTATCAAGATAGACCTGAATAATTGACAACATATCTTTTTATTTGGTCAATGGTCTGTGACACCTAGGACTGCTATAGGGCATGTGATACATGCTGACCAAGCAGAGTGTTTTTTCTTGATGTTCATCTAGATGCTTTACTCTGCACAGCATTCATTAAAGCTCATATGTTGCCTACACTTTGCCATTCAGATTTTTGTTTACTTTTTGGCACCTAGCCTGACCCTTCCACTTCAGGACTCTGTCACCTTTAATCACACAATTCATCTGTCAAAAGGCTGCACTTTCTATTTTTTTTTCAGTTGAAAGCTTGCCCAAAACTTCTCTGTGAAAGCATACTTATTGAAAACTAAGCCAGTATTTTATACAAAAACCCCTAGCAGAGGAATTCCTTGGAGAACCTGCCCAAAGGCTGAACCAGCCAATCAGCCATCTGGCCAGGGCTGGCTGCACTGAGGTGAGGGTTTTCAAAGGTGTTCTATAGCTGAATACTCAGATACTAATTAAAAGGAAACTTTTGGGCATGTGTTTGCTTTTTTCTCCTTTGAAACTCCACTCTAACTGATGTATTTAACCAAAGTTAATTCTGAAGGCCTGTGTACACACAAATAATGCCAATACATTTAAATGGATGCCCTTAAATGAGCTTATGTAGATTTAGCTGCCTTCAGTAAGGCTGTCAAGAAACAATCTTTACTTTTCTACATCCAGCCCCACCAGTAGAAGGGTTACTTCCTCTTTGCTCCTCATTACTCCTGCATATCTGCCAGGGAAGCTGTGACTGTCTCAGCTGACATTTCATACTCCTATGCCAGAAAGATTTCCTCTTCTCTCCTATTTCTTGTTCACTCCCACCTTGGAGCTCCATTCCCACTGTATCCACCTATTGCCTGTACCTCCCTGAATACCTTTCTTCCTGCTCTGCCACCCCTCTAAAGTGTTTTCTCCTATGGCAAAAGATATTTCTGTAAGGGAGTAGGCTCTGGCATTTTCAACCACACCATCTGCTATCTAGAGGGACCTTGGCAGTCTGGAGAAGTGGGCCAAGAGAAACCCCCTGAAAACCAACAATGGGAAATGCTAAACCCTGTACCTGGGGACAAAAAAAAAAAAAAACCCTTGCACCAGTACAGGCTCTGGACTGACTGGTTAGGAAGCAGCTTTGCAGAGGAGGCTTTGGAGTGCTGATGGGCAAGCTGACCATGAGCCAGCACTGTACCTTCATGGAAGAGGTCAACAAGTACCCTGGGCTGCATTGGGAAGATTATCACCAGCAAATCCAGGCAGGTCATCCTTCCTCTTTATTCAACATTGGTGAATCACATCTGGAAAGCTTGCTAAAATGCTGGGCTCACCAACACAAGAGAGATATGGACATACTGGAGTGAGTCAGGCAAAGGAAGGACTGCAGCACCTCTCATACAAGGAGTAGCTGAAAGGGCTGAGAGTGTTCAGCCTGGAGAAGGTTCAAGGGTACCTTATCATTGTGCATGTAAATGTCTGTTGGGAGGATATAAAGAAGATGGAGCCAGGCTCTTCTTAGCAGAGCCCAATGACAGGACAAGGCAGCAGGCACAAATGGCAATATGAGTAACTCCCTACAAACACAGAAGTTTTTTACTGTGTGGAAGATCAGAGGATTGAACAGGCTGCCCAGAGACATTGTACAGTCTTGGACATATTCAAAACCTGACTGGACACAGTATCACAGTATCACAGTATCACAGTATGTTTGGGATTGGAAGGGACCTCAAAAGATCATCTAGTCCAATCCCCGTGCTGGAGCAGGAACGCCTAAGTGATGTCACACAGGAACATGTCCAGGCGGGTTTTGAATGTCTCCAGAGAAGGAGACTCCACAACCTCCCTGGGCAGCCTGTTCCAGTGCTCTGTTCACAGCCTGGGAAACCTACTGTAGTTGACCCTAGCTTGAGCATGGGCCTGGATGATTTCCACAAGTGCCTTCCAATCCCAATGAGACTGCAACTCTGCAATATCTCCTCTGTGGTTTGGACACACCAGTCACAAATTTCCTGTCTTTCTCAGTTCAAACTTCTAGTTGTACATAGATTGCCAGAGCACAAACAAAGCATCACTAACCTCATATCTTGTTTTCAAAATGTGTGAGGGTTTTTAGGTTTTTTTTTTTGTTTGCTTCTTTTTTCCCCGAGGAAATGGATTTTTTTGCACTTTTCCCTCTTTTCAGTCATCTTTGCTTGAATCTAGTAAGATAGATAAGGAGTCCTAATAAACTACTAGGAGGCAAGGGACGAACTGATAGAGGGTGGAATTGTTGCTTACATTGTTTATAGCCATAAATAACAATTAACTGCCCTGAAATGCAAAGCTATTTCCTCATTAGAAGCTGACAGAGTCTCTCCAAGAAGAGAAGAAATTCTGGGACCCTTCTGTACTTAGATCTTGCTCTACTCCCAAAAGCACTTCAAGCATCACCAGGCTTTTGCGATGCTGAGGTGATTTTGTGTGCAATGGATAGGCTTAAGGATATAAGAAAGAATATTATGGGGAACAACAGACAATGGGCCACCAGGACATCTGGGGTTGGGATGGCAGTCAGGGTTGTCTCCCCACAGCTGCCTGCCCTTTATCATGGCATGAGAGTCAGAGGCTAAAGGCTTGAAGGATTCAGAAGCTGACTGACAAGCAGAAAAAGCAGGACAGGTAACTAGATGTTCATAACCTTGACAGCTGAGAAAGCTGGTTGTACAAGAGGGACTGAAGTCATCATCAAAAACAAGCCAGTAGCTGAACAGGAAAAACAAGGCCATTAATGTAAAACGAATCTCCTGCTGGCTGGGGTCACCTCTACTGCCGCGATGAAGAGCCAAGATAACCCACATCTACCAACGGTCCATTTCCAAAGCACATAGAAAGGTCTCTCTCGATGGGTTTCTGTGTATTCCGTGACAGACAGGCTGGTGGTTCAAGAGACTTTACTGAAGTTCATCGAGAAAGGGGAAGTGAACAGGAAGGCTCAGTGAAGCCCTGGACAATCTCATATGTATCTGCCCATGGCTGGGGGTATGGCTTTGTGTGTTCTTCCCCTATGCACAGGTTGTACAATGTTCTGCTGCATGTTTGGTGTGTCAGGTTTAGCAGAAAGCTATTCTGGATCCCAGAACTGTTGTGTAAGTCTCTTGGCTGGGAAGGGAGAAACTGGAAGGGCTGGCTGAGTATAGGTTAAGTTGCAGAGGGGGCAAGCAATGTATTTCTCTCTTTCATGTCAAAAATCTTATTTCTCTGGCTAGCAAGTCTTCACTTTTCCATCTCATGGATGAATTAAAATTACATTTATTACCTATCTGTGAACAAGTGAGATCTCTTTGGGAAAATGATTCATGCAGGGCATTCTTCCCACATGGACAGGTAAACTGTGCAGTAGGCCGGGTGATCTCAGGTGGGGTCTGTCACCCAGCCTGGATTGTGGGTTTGAGGTATGCATTTATCATTGCATTATGGTAATATTAATACAAGGTGGTAAACCTCCTCAGAGTATAATTATGCACAGTGTGCTGAGCTCCCAAAATGTAATTACCTCTCTGGGGGCTGAGCTATGTTCACAGACTGAGCCAGGGCATGAATTTCCCTTCCAGGACCTGGGTGCTCCATGCTCTGCCAAGATTTTTTTTTCTGTTCCTTCTTGACAGGTAAACAGGAGGAGTGAAAAATAAACATTTTTCTGACATAGTCATAAGCCGTACCAAGATGACTGTGGTGTGGATCTGAATAATATGATCTTCTGCCCCTTACAAGCTTGATAAGCTGCAAAAAACATGCCGTGGTTTGAAATGCATAAAAAGACACCCACATAGATTTCACTGGGCTCATCAAGCTGAGAAATGTGGCTTGGTTTTTTTCAGGGACCTCAGACAACTTTAACTTTCCAGATTATGGGATATAAAGCACTGGCTGCAGGGACAAAGAACAGTATAAAAGCCTGTCATCAAATATCGTGGGGGCAATCTACAAGGTTTCTGAAAAAGAACAGGGACTCTCACTGGATGTTTGGATGCAACTTTCTGCCTCCTGATGCTTATCTCTGCTCCTGAACTCTGCACATGTTACTTAGCTACCAAAGGAGAGGTATCTGTCAAGTTTCCAAACAGACACAGGTAATGCTGAATATTTTTTTTCCAATATCTTCTAATAAGCTGTCCCCCTGAGCACGCACTGTTCTTGGCTGTGAGCCAGGAAAATACGGAGTGTTTCTAGGGGAGATTTGAGCTCTGCTGAGTGCCGTATATTACAGTAGGCTCAAAGAGAATAAATCCAATATTTTTATGGAACAGTTTAGATACAGGAACAGGCAAATTGCCACACTAACACGTTCTCTGTCTCCAAAGAGAGGCAAGTAAAATATTCACTCAGCCTTTGATTAGCTTCCTATCCTCCATCACTGTAGAAAACCTTCTACTCAAGAAATTCTGCATGGTGCTGGTTCTTAGCTGCTCACCTCTGCTGCTCCTCAGAGAGTAAGAGCAGGCTATGCTGGGTGCATCCAGGGCTGTCTTGAGGTGATCTTTCCCAAGCAGAGCAGCCAAATGGCTCCCTAGCTGCTTGACAGCTTTGGAGATGAAGATCTGTGATACCATTAACCTTATTGAGGGGATGAGGGGAAGCCCTGGGTAAAGCTGAGCTGAGGAAGTGTGGTGGATTGACCCTGGCTGGACGCCAGGTGCCCACCAAGGCTGCTCTATCACTCACCTCCTCAAGTGGATAGGGGAGAGGAAGTATAAGGAAAGGCTTATAGGTTGAGATAAGGATGGGGAGAGGTCACACACCAATTACCAGCATGGGCAAAACAGACTTGACTCAGAGAAATTAATTTAGTTTATTACCATTCAAATCAGAATAAGATAATGAGATATAAAACCAAATCTTGAAAGACCTTTCCTTCACCTGTTCCTTCTTCCCAGGCTTAACTTTACTCCCAGATTCTCTGCCTCCTCCCTCTAAGCAGTGCAGGGGGATGGGGAGTGGGGATTGTGGTCAGTTCATCACATGTTGTCTCTGCTGCTTCTTCCTCCTCAGGAAGAGGGGTCCTCACACTCTTCCCCTTTTCCAACTTAGGGTCCCTCCCATGGGAGACAGTCCTTTGTGAACTGCTTCAGCATGGGAACCTTGCATGGGGTGCAGTGTTTCAGGAACAGACTGCTCCAGCATGGGTCCCCTGAGGGGTCACACGTCCTGACAGCAAAACTTCTCCAGTATGCACCTCTCTATCCATGGGGTCACAGCCTCCTCAGGGCACATCTATCTGTTCCAGTGTGGACCTTCATGAGCTGCAGGAGTACAGGGTCCCTCATTATGGTCTGCAGCATGGGTTGTAGGTGATCCTCTGTTATGGAGCCTGGAGCAACCACTCGCCCTCCTTCTTTACTGACCTGGGTGTCTGCAAAGTTTTTTCTCTCACATATTCTCGCTTTTCTCTCTGGTTGGAATTGTCCTTGTGCATTTCACACCCCCGCCCCCCGCCATGCCCCTTCTCAAATATGTTATCCCAGAGGTGTTACCATCGCCACTGATGGGCTCAGACTTGGCCAGCAATGGGTCAATCTTGGAGCCAGCTGGCATTGGCTCTACTGGACATGCGGGAAGCTTCTAGCAGCTTCTCACAGAAGCCACCCCTGAAGCTTCTCTTCTACCAAAACTTGGCCACACAAACCCGATATAGGAAGGCACCTACTTCTTGTTATTTTGTTTACTTGAGATTATACAGATATCTTTACTTGCTTTAGGGGAGCCGATAGCTTTTGTAATATTCAGAGCATGAATTTTTGCCCATCTACAAGGCTCTGTTAAAGATCTTGTTAACAAAAAGCTGGACTTTTGCATTTCACCTAGACTGGGAGACAAATGATGCCTACAAATCAAAAATGCCACCTTTGTGTTTTATTTTCTTGTTCTTTTCTTTGTTTTACCCCCAAATCAAAAGCTCTATGGTGAAAGATCTGTTTTGCTAGTCAAGTTGTGATTTAGACAACCGAATCTTTGAAAATGGAAGCATTTCACAACCATTTTCAAGGTTAACAGTTAAAAGAATGGTAAATTCCACATGAATAAAAAAACCCCACAAACAGTATTTGATCCTCAGGGAGTTATACTCAGCAGTTAATCACACAGTGACTTAATATCAAATGCATCAACTCCTCCCTGCTACTTGTAGCATAGCCAATAAGGCTTTGATGCACTATTACATGCTTCAGCTACAGGGTAAACCCTGTCATCACACGTGTTTTATAACTAGGGGTCTGGCCATTCCTTCTGTTGGACTGATTTTTTTTGTTGTTGTTTTTTGTTTTGTTGTGTTGTGTCTTGTTTTGTTGTGTTGTGTTTTGTTTTGTTTTGTTTTGTTTTGTTTTGTTTTTCCTGCATCTGCTCCTGACAGAACTAAGCCAGTGTAAATCAGTTAATAGGTCAGGAAGAGGCCTCTGTGCTTCTTCATGCCTTCCTCTGCTTCCACCTAGGTGAGAAACAGATGTCCTGCTACCATCAGAGAGACTCAATATGGCTTGAAAGGAAGGCTTCACTTGCCAGTAGGACTGAATTTTGCAAGCCCCAAACAATAAAAATTGTTTTATTGGCAAGGGGGAAGTGGATCAAATTTTCTTGGTATTTTACTGTGTGCCTAGGTGCATGAGAAACTCATAGTCATCTTTGTTATTGTTCTGAAAGAAGATTTTCCAGAAGGCAATAAGGTCAGCAAACAATGAGCTATGGGAGGTGCTGAAGCTGTCGAGTGACCCGATGGAACATTTCGGCCATGTCATGTACCTGCAGGCTCCCCATGGCACTGCAAACAAGCCCGGTCTTCAAGGCTCCCTCTAAGAAGCCAATGTGGATGTGGTCTCCTGGTCTTGCACAGTTCTCCTCCTGTAACCACCATTCCTCCAGCCTTCCCTCTTCCATGGAGCAATAGAGGCCAAACTATGGGTTGGGCAATTTTCTGCTGCTACATTCTGTACAAGGCTGTGTATAAAGACTGTGTTTAAAATGAAATGAGACTTGAAATGGAAAATTTTCAGGTTTTGTTTTTTAAAACTTTACCAAGCTCCAACCTTAAAAAACTCTTTTTTGGTTATTGCTCCAGAAATATCTTTTTAGCAATCCTGACAGCTTTTGGAAACAAAAGAGCCTTCCAAGAGAATTTTAAAGAGTTTTTTGAAAACACTTTTGCCTTTGTATTTGAGAGAGGCTTTGGCAGCACTGTAGAACAGCAGTGCTTCCCTTCACTCCCTCCTCTCTTTGTCAATCATCTGAATTTACACTGCATTTAGAGTTTGTCACATAAAGTACTGGAGACCTTAAAATCATTCCTTCTAAACTGCTAAGTTTTATATGGAAAATCTTGCTGTGAGGCCATGTGAAACTGAATCAAACAAATGAATACCTCAGAGAATGATGAAATTCTGAACACAAATATGTTAAAGAGTAAACACTTTATCTACTCTTCCTTCTAATAACAGCTTTTTGTTCTTTCACTAAAAAGAATACAACTGGTAGGCATTGCTGGAAGAAACTGCTGATAAGGTAGCTGCACATGGTTTTTCCAAAATGGAGTTTTGATGTAACCAATTTGATTGAAATTCCCATGTGAAAGCAAGAACAAAGTTCCTGATTGACTTTTGTTTGGAAACAGTGTAAATGAGACGTTACCCTACCAATTCATTAGGAGTGCACCAAGGTCAGCATTATGTGTGTAAGAGGAGGCCAAAAAGACAATACAACCAGTTGCACTCAGTAATGCAAGTGATGTGTTATTAATTTGCAACATACTGAATTTGAAGCCTGTCTTAATTCCTTTTCCAGCAACAAGTCAGTCCTTCCTTCTTTGCTTCCTTCCCTTTCTTTCAAAACTATAGAAAACAGAACTGTAGTTCAACTGCTCAAGCACATCTCTAATGTGACTTCATATCTATCATAAAGCAAAACTAAACTTTCTGCCTTTGTTTGCCTGTATAGTCTTTATAATATAGTATACATTTAGCAGAACTTTAAAGCCGTTTACCACATAAAACATTTAATGAAGCATATGCAGCTTCTGACAACATAAACACTAGGTGAACTGGGCCTGTAAAGTGCAGGCACTCAAGTGATTGCATGGAAAACGTAGTAATTATGAATGTGCACCCTGACACCAGTAAACAGACAAATATTTGTATTTTAGTATTTATATATATTTACACAATTTTAACAGTGTTTTGTGTTAGTGTATTGATTTGTTGAAAGTACAGCTTCTATGCATAATTAATAAAACATATTAAAAACATTTTTCACATTCTATTTGTGACTAATAAGACAAAATTAGAATATCACACAAAGATGTGTCTAGCCAAACATAAAATTGTAGAGGTTAATTTAACAAGAATTTCCTTTATTTCCAGTAAGGAAACTGGAAATGTATCCAGACAGACACACTGCAGTGGGATTAATCTGATTGTATGTAGATACTTATATATGTGCGAGCAGTTTATACTCCCTTTATTGTACATGGAAAGAAAATAACATTTCTAGGATGTGATTAATCCATTTTAAGGATAGACATCTGAAAAACAGACTTCTAAAATAGGTCAGATTGATTTCATCCTAGAAATGCTTATTTCTGTGACTTAAAGCAGAACAAATTTAACTCCAACATAAATATTGTTTAAGTAAGATGATTCTCACCCTTTAAAATCTTGTCTACTGCTGAAGAATAGCAAGGATGAAGTCCTGCCTCCCTTCAAGTCCATGGCAAAAATTCCTTTCCTTTTCCTAAAGCAAACATTCTACCCTAAATTAATAAATCAACATTAATAAACCTCTAATGACTACTAATTATTCCTACTGCTCACCATAACCAAAGGAAAAATATAGTAAATATTCTCTAAATAATTTTTCAGGATCAACACAAGAATTCTTATTATGACTGAGCTGTCTTGCTAAGGAATCCATGTTTTGGAGTTCTTCAGTTCTTCTACTTCTTCCTGAAGCCTGATGACTTTCTGCTACCATGCGTAGGTAGTCATCAAAACAGGGACCACAGGCTCACATCATTTGTCTTGGGGAAAAACAAACAAACAAACAAACCACAACAAAACAACAAGATTTGCAATAATGTAGTTCTAGCATCCCCATAAACACCAAAGCCCATACCTTTTGTGTAAACTACTGTTGGCTTATTAGATATCTGAAGAAAGTATTGCAATGCAGGACTAAATGCAGCTTTTCTAGGACATTACCTCTGGACCCCAGACCAAGATGTGCAGGATGGCTTGGGTCCTCACTTTGTTAGAGTGGGCTGGCCTCATTAGTTCACCTCAGTACATAGCACTCATCCCTGTGTCTTCGCCAAGACCTTTACTTCTCTTCAACATACATATTACTCTTAGGGGTTCTTTCATCTAATAACGTGAGGAATGCATTGCAGCCCATCATATGAGTAGTTTTTGGCATGAACCGGACTTGCATACCCAGACACAGCTGAGATAGCCAAACAGAGCAGTTGCAGACATAATACCTGGTAGGAGGAGTTCCTGGATGGAGCTATTCCCAGAACTGTATCAGGATTTGTTTTGGACAGAGATTCAAATTAAAGCCTGGAAATGAACTAACTTCCCTTCACTGTGAACAATCAGAAGACCAGAACCCAGAATTAAACTGTGAAATGAGTTTTTTTTTACAGTGTAGAGTCAGTGTTAGATTTGGCACTCCTGTTAGTGAAATTATTTTTTAGTGTGTTCCTTGACTTCATTTTCATAACCTTGGACTTTTACCTTGAAGTCAGCTGGTATGGATATCTTTTAGAAGGGCTGAACAACTGAAGTGCCGATTATTGGCTGCTGTGCTATGAAAATTTCTGCTGCAGGAGGTGAAAAAGTGAGCAGGGATCTTTTTGCGTGGACTCCAAATTCTGTCTCCATGTTATACTCAGTATAGTTGAATCACAGCAAATAAAATTTGTTTTGAGGTGTGTAGATGTTACACCAGAGCCTCTTTTCTCAGATGAATTTTCATGCTGTGCAAAGCATTGAGATATAACACAATAGATGGAGGGAAAAAAATGGTCTTAAGTTCTCGTCTTAATTATTGATATGACTGACATGTCCCTGCCTCTTTCTATCCACTGGATATACAAGGTGCCTGCAATCATTAGATGTCTGCACTGTTAGAATCTTTATTTAAACAAATGAATCCAACTCTGTTTCCTTTTCGAGGTCATGCTTAAAATATGTGTATTTTTTTTATATTCTGAGTATACAAGACCACCTTTTGATAGCATCTTGTGTTAATTGCTTGATGGATGGACACAGTTCTCTCTGTGTGCTGTGTGACTGTGAAACTGCACAATGGGTGCTGAAGATCAGAAGTGAACTCTGCAGATGAGCCGAGGAAACTGAGACAAGTGAACCAGCATGGAGAGAAGTTCTTTTCTCATACAGCTCCTGAAGTTGCACTAGATAACACCTTAAGTAAGGTATTTTTAAATAAGTGATTTTTTTTTGAGTTAGAAATGTGGAATGAAAGTAAAGCCTGTGTTGTAATAGAACATTTTTTTTAATATATATATTAAAAAACAAAACAAAACAAAACCAAAAACCAAACCCAAAACAATAAACAAAAAACTCCCCCCCAAAAACGACAACACAAAAACCCACAACAAAACCCAACAACAACAAAAAAACCCTCAACTTGTAAATCCTTTGCTTTGGAAGAAAATCAGGGGTCTACAACAAAACGTGTTATTATGCCAGTGTGACCACCACTGTCCCACACCTATATTTTGCTGTGCACAAGGTGAACTTTTCCAGTAGCCTTTTGGGTTGTTTGGGGCAGCTTTGCCACATTGGAAAACACTAATGTGATCACTGATGATCAGCTAGAACAGCAGAGAACAAAGGGAAGCTCAGCCCAGCTGTCCTGTGTTTCTGCACAGTTTGTCATTTCCTTGCAGAGCACTACTAAACAGAAAGCAGCACAGGGTTTGTTGGGAGGGGTGCTGTCTTTTATTGAATGGATAGATGTACGTATCTCAGTTTTATCCATTTTTAAGTAACACCGTTCCTGCCAAGAATGCTGGATTTCAGTATCCTCCTTATTGCAGGATATGTAAATTGATCTGATGAAAATAAACTTTTTCCCAACAAACCTCACCCCACTTATCATTTTAGACCATCATGAATAAAGCAAAAGAAAAACAAGTATCATTTAGCAAGAATGCTTTTTCAAACCACCTCAAACTTGGTATTACCAGTGCTCCAAGTAGGGAGAGATCTGAATCATTACTTCTAAGGAGCCTGTTGAGTTCTGGGACCAGGCAGTGATGAGCTGGTTGTTGACCCTCCTGTCTGTAGTGCAGGGACTGAAAACTGTTCTTAAAGCAGCAAACTGAACATGTCTCTGGGAGACTGTGAAACAAAAGACATCACCAAGACAAAATAATTTGAGAGCATCTCAGTATGTGGGCTTACGGTTACCATTAATCAGTACTCATTGCTATTAATTATCACTGGGCTTAAAATGGATCCCTGAACAATGTCCCATTAAATGATTTTTCTGATTAAGCACATCCCAATTAAGTGGAGTGCACTGTACAATACTTGAGAAATGGCACCATTTATGTACAAATCGAATACAAATAGAGTACTTATCAGATCCCCATTTAGGAACCATTTGCTGACATAAGAATATTCTCTTATTGGCACTCTGTAGTGATTACAGAAGAAAAAAAAAGGGTATGATCTGATTGGGGTAATAAAGATGAGACAAAGGAGATTGTGGTGTTATTTCTCCTGTCACCTGCCATGGAATAGGATAATTTGCAAAGAGTCAGTGTTCAGGAAGCCCTGGTTGGCTCTTTCAGCTGATGAAACAAAAAATGAAATGGTTAATCACTCAGAGAGATAAGCTCATGGTGCAGAATGCTAGAATTTTTACTTTCAGTTCTTCATTTTTAAGCATTAGTAACACTTTATCAGAACCTTGCAAGTAAGTTGAAGACATTTCTTAAAATGTTTGTCATAGCTTTATACTACTTTTCTAGCAGGTGCTTTTTCAATGCCTGTAATAGCTAACCTGCTATTATTTTCATAATGTATTAATAATGGCTATAATAGGAGGTAAAAAGCTTTTCTCCTAAAATATGTGAAATTGATGCATACTATCATTCTCTGCATGCTAAGAACGCACAGGGAACAAGAAACACATTATTTCCCAGGAAAAAGTTTTGGTGACATCAATTGGATTTTACAAGAAAATATTTACAGGAACTTCGTGTAATGAGTGTGAAATTTACTTAATTTTTTGAATACAGGTGCAGCTGGGTCCATTAACACTTGATTTATTTATTTGATTTATCACTGGGAGAGTATGACATGAAATGCATCAAACCCAACGTGTAATTTACAAACATCGTGTGAATCCTAGTAAGCAGGGTTTGGTTTTGGTTTTGGTTTTGTGTTTTTTGTTTTGGTTTTGGTTTGTGGTTTGTGGTTTTGTGTGTGTTTTGTTTGGCTGTTTTGTTTTGTTTTCTGGAGGGTGCTGGCTTGGGGTCTGTCCGAGCAAAACGCAGTGCTGCTTTATCTGAGTGCTTGAGACCTGAATGTACTGATGGAGCAGAAATGCAGACCGTGACTGGCCTTTGGCATTTTCTGAGGGGAGAATATCTGCACATGGCTGTATTTGGGCTTTCAAAGTGATACTTGCCTGTGTGGGAAACAAAGACAACAGCCCCTTGGTTTTTCTTCCTGAGCTAGATTCCAGTTTGCCTTATTCTAGTCACAAGGTACGTACAAATACAGTGACATTCTTAAATCATCCGTTCAGCCATTTCTTTAGCTGTCCTGTCACACTGCACTCCACTGCTGCCTAAACACTGATTGCCTTAGAGAAGAGGCTTGCATGACCTAGAAGTGAGTCCTGCAGAAACTTTTAAAATGTTAAAAATGTTAAAAAAAAAAAAAAAGTCACTTATTGGAACTTCCAGTTGCAGATCAAGTCTGTGCCTCAAAATCATTCCTTGCCATTCCAGTGACTTTGCAAAGATATTTTAAGAGCAAGGAAATGTGAGCAGAGTTTGTAAGAAGAGGAAGAAATGATGCAAACTTTACAAATCAGGTTATACTCTGAAGACTTTCCAGTCCACTTTTGTAGGCTTGACAGATTAAGATGGTTCAAGAAATCACTGTGATGTTTACCTATACCTTCCCATCCCTTCAAACCTTCTGAGACATAGCCATCACTTCTTGAAAACACTCTATTGGAACTTAAAAACATAGGACCTGACTTTACCCTTACAGCACGAAATACATGGTACAGACAATGAGTTTGCCATGGTGTAAAAGTAGAGACATTTAAGACATTGAAACAGCACTAACATAACTTACTCAAAGTCATACGTAAAGTGTGTCTAATTTGACTTAAAGTTGCCATGGTGATGTACCCTATGTGCTTGGCTGGAGTGAAGTGGCATGATATGCTACAGATTGCAATACAGCGTGGTGGGGTACCAGTGCACAGACACCTGGAAAAGTTTTTAAATGTGGAAACAATACAAAGAAATATCAAGCCATGGTAATATCTGTGTGAAGAACCTTCTTGTACACTTCTGTTGGCACATATCAGTACTCATAAGCACTGCTGTAAATTAATCCATCTATATGAAAACATTTTACTGCTGTTAGTTTTTTAATGTAGTTGTTATTAATATAAGAACTTAAAAACACTCACAACGTTTTGCCTATTCTTTGACCTTGGACAGCCTATCAAAAATACGAGAACTTCAATAGGACCCCACATGAGTTCAGATATCACTAAAATTCATGCTCCACCTTTTCAAGAACTACTCAGTACTAGTTATTATGATGCTTGACTGGTGTGAAAGATGTCCCTGGCTTGATCTAAATATCTTGGAAATTTGCTATGGATTCTAAAAGAACTGTTTGATTCCAGCTAAAATACACTAGGAAGGGTCCAAAATAGAAGGAAACCTGTCTAATAGAGCAATTAGCTCAGCCTTATTCTAACGCATTGTGATTTTAAACCCAGCAATGCCTCAAATATATTTTCCTTTGCCCCAGAAGCTATCATTTATCAAGCACATTTCTAGTAAACAATAATACAATTTTCATTCTAGGTAGCAGAGAGTAGAACAGATATCCTACAATTCAAATTTCTGGAAACCAAATGAAACCAAACCAAACCAAGCAACCAAAAAAAACAACAACCAAAAAACCAACCAAACAAAACCAAACCAAAATAAACAAAACAAAAAAAAAACCCAAAGCAAAACAACAAATATAACCAAACCAAACCCAAACCAGTATTTCTATTAAGACTGCTAAGTTTACATTAGTTATTTGTTTAAGCGGTTCTTATTTTTGTTTGCTGCTGCAGTAGAAAATCCACTGAGAAACAGAGACGACTGAAAAATGTAAAACTCTAATACTGATACATTGCCACAAATATATATTCTGAGTCTTCTATTAATTATTTCATAAAGTCAACATATCATGCATGATGTACCACTCTACCTTGCACTTGCTTCTCCTGTAAGTGATAAATGCCTTTGTCTTACAGTAAGTTGCTATTCTCTGTGGTCTGCCTTAGAGGAAAATATTTATTGCTATATACTGGTGTCGCAGAAAAATATGGAGAACAGCAGTGAGAGAAAATGTGTGCCATTTAATAGAAAAAGTGAGAAGTGCCCCTTAGTTGTTGAAAATGAAAGTAGATATCACTGAAGGCATGCTTGTATTAACACTATACTTCTAACAAAGCAGAAATACTTCTATGGCAAGGCTGCATACCACCCATGATCTTGTTATATTCCCAGTCACATCAGGAAAAAGGAATCGTGGTACTTTGTAGGTTAGCATCTGGTGGTGTGGCTTTTTATGTGTCCATTTGATATCACACAATCAAAGAATTACTGAGGCTGGAAGGCTTTTCTGGAGGTCTTCTAGTTCAATCCCCCAGTCAAGCAGGGTTGACTAGAGCCAGTTACCCGGGTCTGTATCCAGTCAGAATTAGAACATTTGTAGGGATGGATGCCCCACAGACTTTCTGGGAAACATGCTCCAGTGTTCAATCACTTTCACCGTAAAATGGCTTTTTCTTATGTTTAAGTGCAATTGCTTGTATATAGTATCTAACTGAAGCTAGAATAAAAAGCCTGCTAATATTTGTTATTAGGCAAAGTCACAGGACGGTAACAAATGACACAAAAATTCATAACAGGAGATTTACTGTTTGACAAAAAGCTATTATACAGCTAATGTAAAGATTTTAAAATAATCTCTTAAACAGTGAATTTTAAGTGTGCTATGTGTTTTATTTCTTGCTTGCATTAAGTAGAATGACTTTCTTTTTCGTGCGTGTTCACCACTCAAGAAGAAATGAAAATACCAATAAATGTCATGAAAACAACTGAGAGATTGCCATGGTGACCCTGGTTGGGTCTACACTATTGTATACTCTCCAGACAATACATTGAGGTTGCACACCTTGGACCCAGCATGACGCTGACCCAAGGGGACTTTGGTATGCATCGTCTCTGTGTCCTTGGGCGGAAAACTGGGTTCGAAGAACCATGTGGTAGTATATTAACACTTTGTCAGATGCCAAGTGGGGAATTGGGACAGATCTCTCTCTGCCCACGAAGCTTTTTGCCCCTCAGTTTAATCACAGTCATTGGGACTTGGACTAGATGACCTTTGAAGATCCCTTCCAACCCAAACTATTCTATGATTCTGTGATTGAAACCCGTGTTGTAACACCAAGCTAAGTAATAAGCTACTTGTCTAATGGCTTTCAGTAACCGTCATTACAGGCACTTCAAGTGCTGGAACAAGAGCCTGAATGATTATTTCCCTTTCTCTATATTCACACCAGAAAAAAAGAAGGGTCTTTGTTACTCAGACCCTGTTTGCAGGGCTGGTGGCTCCTGAAGTGTCTGCAATGAGTGATGTGCCGATACAACACAGACTGAAAGGCATTTAATAAGCCATTCAACCAGCAGCAAACCATATCAATGCATCATCAAGACAAGACTTAATAGCATACAAGTGTCAAAAGACACTCTGAAATTTCATTCCCTCATAGCAGCTCAAGCTACAAGTACATTATACAAGACCAGTTGTATTTTAAAAATTGATTCAGCAATATGTTCCTAAATTTCCAAGGGACAATTAGGAGAAGCCTGGGACAGAAATACTTGTGAAAGTTATTCAGGAAAGTTATAAAAGGAGAAAACTATTGAAAACGAGTGAACTCAGATCTTGCTTCTCCCACTGTCTCCTTCTCAGCTTCTTTTAGGACTATACTAAATCTCTTGTAATCCTTAGTATTCCTTTTTTTCACTTGTACATCCTCAAACAGGGAGAGATTCCATCAAAATCAGTAATATCTCTCTGGAACAAAATTAGCATTGGTATGAAAAGGTGCAGTCCACCTCCTGTCTTATTTTACTCTAAGAGTGTTTTAGACTTAACAGTTATATTTTGATACTGACTATTCTGTCCTAAAAGTGTTAAATGAGAAATACCCTTCTGGGTAGAGACAGCTTTTGTCTTAGGGTGCTTGTCCTAAGAAATCGAACTGGATCACCACTGTCCATGCAATAGATCGTGCCTTCATAAATAATCATCTAGCTCTGTCCTAGGAATTACTTGGCTCACTTATTCCTTCAGCTCCAGTTGGAAGCTTATTCTAGAACATCACCTCCCTGGTAGTGAGAGACTTACGATTTCCAGTCTTAATTTATTCAGACCCAGTTAGTGTGCTTAAAGAGCTTTTTTTCCTCCCAAGGGGAAGCTTATTCAGTGATCTGTGTTCACTTATTTACTCAGACCTTACTCACAGAAGGAAATTCTGTCTCCTCCAAGCCTTCCACTCTCTGCCTTAAATAACCAAGATTTTTTTGTCACCTCTTCTTTGCCTTCTTTTGTCAATCTCCCCATAAATTACTGGAAGTACAAGGCATAAATGCTAGCAATCAGGATTTGATAGTTTCTTTAAAGCAAAATTTGGATGTGCCTGGCAATGCCTGAGACCTACTGGATGAGAGGCCAGACTCACTGTATTTTTCTCTAATAGATGAAGGAACTCATGGATATTTTTTAATACATCTATCAATTATTTTAAAATGAAAAATTGTTACTGGAGCAGATGCTTCAGTGTATATAAATTCATTACTGTCTCAGGAGTGAGAACAAGAAAACCTCTTAGAAGGTAAAACTACCTGTTATAGCTAGCAAAAAATATATAGTTATCGGAGGTAGCCTCAAAAATACAACAGTCAGCTTTAATTTAAAGGATGGAGTTGTGTGTGTCTGCCAAATTCAAGGGGCCCACCCTGAAGGAATACTGAGGGAAAAATCCTGTAAGGAAGCAGGACAGCAACTGAGGGGAAAACCTTGTACTGAGGAGAAAATCCTGTAAGGAGGCAGGTCTGCAGCCATGGGATTTAAGAGGGATCACTTAACTAAAACAAAACAAAACAAAACAAAAACCAAACCAAACCGAAACAAACACCACACTCCCATTCCACAAACCACAGCTGCTCCATTTGATGTTGTTTTTGTCCCTGTATCAAAGACATGAAATGTATATATATATATATTTTTTTTCACTTTGGTGAGGAAGGAGAGGGTTTTTACTCAGACTGTTCGCAAACTGATGGGCATGTTTTACTTGTTTCCCAGGAAAGAAATTCCAAAATGCTTTATATCACTGCTCAATTTGTTGGTGTTCAGTGCAAAACCCAGTGTCACTCCTGGAGAGCAATGCAAAGCTCTGTACCTGCACAACTTCCATGAGAATTGTGAGCACCAACAAGATCACACAGAAAAATATTACATACCTTTTCCTGCTCATGAGATCCTGGCTGGTTTGTACTGCTCTGCTTTTATGTTCTTTTTAATAAATCCCAAGGCCTTTCATCACTAATGCAGCACTAGACAAAACAAGTAGATAGGCTTATAAGAAATTTGATCAACAGTAACAAAAAGCCAGTTTAACTGCAGGGTTACTGCTCTGCTTGTGATGTTTCAACTTTTGTGACAGGCAGAGGCTTAGTTTACACTGGGATTTCCTGCATGATTTACAAAGCAGGAGTGAAACCCCACACATCCATTCTGATAGATCTCCTGCTTCATCCATCAGTGCTGACAGTGCTAATCTGTGAAGAATTAGTGACCTAGATGTTCAAGTCAGCTATTCCCTTCATCTGGCTATAACACTGTTCATGGAAACAGCATATTAAAGGTACCAATAAAAGTCAGCGTGCAATGCAAACAAAAATGATTGATTGCACATTTTTGCATGAGAAAGTGTTTTAGAACAAAAAGCCTGATTATCAAACCATTGGCATAAAAATGGAAATGCAGATGATGGAGTCTTCCGTGAAGAACTTGATTTTTTCTAGATGAATTGTCTTCGTTCTCCTTTGAAATGACACAGTTTGATCAGAATTAGCTAGCAGAACTTACATCACACCACAGACGGTGTCTGTCTACAAGTCAGCTTGCAGTGTCATGTGAGACACCTGATTCCTTTTAGTTCATACTAAAAGCACAGCTAGTGTGGAGCTGGGAAGGATCAGCTGTGTGAAATTTATGAAGGAATTGGTTTAGCACCACAGTGTAGACCGAGGAAGTAACACTGACTTTGGGGACCCAAAATGCCTGTGATTGGCTCCTTTCTGATTGAACTTGGCAATGTCTGCTACCTCCAGCTGACCATTTCAAAGGGTCTTAAGTGATGTAGCCATTGAAACCCAGATCTGGAATTGATGTGCACAGCACAAAGAGAAGTCATATAAATCTTCAGTCCTGTACTGCTACATTGAGATCAGAAATGCAGGTTTTACTGCTTCTCCCCCCCATGGCTGCAAAACCTGCAGACTGAAGAAAAGAAACTGTTCGAGCAATAAGGTCAATAGTTCCTGACATTCTTTTTTCCTTCCGTAATCTGATTTATAACAAAACAATGAGGTTGCTGACTAGACCTCAGAGTCATCCAACTTTTTTTCCAATAAATTAGTTGACTAATAAAACTGAGAGATGAGAGGTAAAATACTTGCAGGTAGCAGTAACTAAGGAATGCAGCGTGCCAGTTCTCCTCTTCTCATCCCTGAAGTACCCTTTTAGGCTTCTGAGGACTTCCATTACCATTTGCACCTTAGTGCCTATTAGGGGCAAGCCAGGCTAACCCTAGACAGGGGAAAAGAACGTGCTTACTCTGGGGTGTTGCATTTTACAGGAGGTTCCCAAAACCTCTTGGCTACATTTCAGCCAATAGTTCCTCAACAGGCTTGGGCTCTGTTTCTCTTTTCTGTCAAAAGTTGTGCCAAACAGAATGGGTTTCATTTTCACAGGAGGTCAGTGCAGGCATGTCTAACACATACCTCTTCAAAATCCTGTCTGGACAAGAGTTAGGAGAAATTCTTCCTGAATGTAATTTAAACATCAGTTTAAAGAGTTCCTAACCAAAGAAGGAGAAATACTTCACAGTAGCATACAGCTTCTGCAATGCCAGACAGCTGGTCATGCCAGGGTTTTTTGAGGGGGGTTGTAGAAAAATACTCAAGCATGTCTCTCATACTGATGTATGCCCAGGATTTCAGGGTCTGGTTACATCTTGTCACAGCACCAAATTGTCATCCAGATTCCTTGGTGGAATTGACTTGTTTCAGGCTGTTGTGGAAGTTTCTTGGGACTTCTGCTCTGAACTCCTGCCTACTTGTTGCCTCCAGTACTACCTTGATATGGTGTCTTGAATTACCATAAGATTTTGGCTATCAGGATGATTGTAACACTTGTGTGCTCATTTTCACAATCTCCTGCCAATGGTAAAGCCCTATTTCATGGTGGAATAGGAAGATTGCAATAGACTAAGTGTCAAAAGAGTGCTGAAAATGAGCTTGAGAACAGCAGATACATTTCACATGAAGAGAGACTCTGTGAGTTGGAGGTCATTGAAAGACAGGAGAGAAATTTTAGATTATGTTCAACAGGCTTGTCATATTTCTCTTTTGATAAAAGATACATCACAAGACCAAGAAAACAGTGTTTTAAAGGCAATAGCACAAGCCTCTACCTTCTCCACAAATCCCATTTCAGGGCGAGGTAGAGGATGGGAAATCATTATCTACTGAGAGAAGATGATGTGACCAGCATATCCCAAGGCAATGCTCAGATATTAAAAGAAGAGAAGTCTTTAATGTGTTCACATATTGACAGCTGCAGTTAGAAGAGGCTTGGAGCAGACACTATCAGAGAGTGGCACTTCTCTGCAATGCCTCTGGAGTGTGCACCTCGGCACTGTCTGCCTGGGACAATGAAGAGCAGAAAAAGGTCTCTTGTCTCTTAGCAATTAATCTACAGTTTGATTCATGCTTTATTCCTGAAATGACTTCTAAACTATTTTAAAATGTAAAATGGGAATTGGCGTGAGATGGAAGAAAGAAGTGCAACAGGCTATATTTTTAATATTTAACCCAAAATTAGTTCCACAGGAATGACCATGCTTTCTCAGCTCAGCCTAGAAAGGTTATTTGTGAACATGAAGGTTTCAAATTTAAGAACGTTTGTGTATACACAAATGCATACACATGTATAACTACTCAAAACACAGCTCCTATTTCACACTCCAGCAGTATAGGATTGGCAGCAATGATTTTATTTATCACTATTTTGAAATCAGGGCTTGAAGGATGAAATTTACATTTTCTTAATTAGGTCCCTTAAGAACAGTAACTATTCAGACATTTTTTCAAGCATTGATCTTTTAAGCTGTAATCAATAAGTAGGGGATAATTTTATTGGATTTGAAGGTAACTTCAAAAATCTTTTGGATGAAAGGGGTATATGGAAATCATCAAGACAAATCCTGACAGGTAAGCTACTCTATGGGATGAAAAGACATTTTTGCTGCAATTAAAATCTTTGGGGAAAGAAGCTACTGAAAAAAAATAAAAGTCTTAGGGAAATATAGAAACTAAGATTGTGCCTCAAATAAATAACTAACGTCAACTCTCTCATCTCCCCACAACTCAAATCACAGTTCCTGAGTGACCAGACTGGATTGGATACACAGTGTGATAGGACAAGCTTATTCTTCTAGCCCAAGGTCAATTTGCAGAACATCCAGACAACCTTTTTATGACTCCTGCTGCAATTTCTTTGATTTGATACCTGTGACTTTGAAAATACACAGAATCCCTCTGTATTTACATGACATATTCATCTCTTTTAGGTGATTATGCCACCAGCTGTGACTCGGACCTGTTTCAAACTGACACCAAAATAATAACAAATACATTTAATAATAAAATTATGCACAAATAAAAGATATCATATCTTTACTAATGTTAACAAGAATGTAATTTGAATAATAAATTATGGTGATAAGAATCCACAATTGTTAACCAAAGAGGTTGCCCAGTGTTTAACTGAACATATGCGAGTCAAGCTTTATGGTAAGAAACACATCTTACTTAATGTTATATTTTATTGCTGAAAACAAAAGACTGACATACTTCAGCTGTAATGTACTTTCTTCTGGGAAAGAATTCCTAGCACTTCTGTACAACATCTAATTTATTTCATTGATGCAAATTCTCAAAGGTGGCATTGTAAACCTGCAAGAAACACTGCTTACATCACCATATGTTCAGAATCAGATGTTATTGGTAGATTTTTGTATTCACGTACAGCAATGCAGTTGTAAGAAAAAAGTGTATGCCTTTCAACATCAACCACTGTTCCAGCACTACTTCCTAACCAGACTATCTTATGATTTTTCTGCATATTTTCTTTGACACATTGACTTCTTGTAAAGCAAACAAGAAGGAGCACTTCTACTAACAGATCAAGTATTCAAATATCATATTTACTCATTCAAATTCTAGTCATCTGAATCTCATGTCGCAGGCACACATACATGCAATACATATATGCATATACAGAATTGTCTTTGAATCCTAAATCGTCTTTATATATATATCTATACACATGTATATAGTCATAATTTCATATACATGTTCAAGATCATGATCAGATCTCTTTTTGCCAAATTCCTTGTGATCTAAGCCTAGAAGAATTAATTTCTAAAAAGAGATTCCAGACGAATAAAAATGTAATTGCAAAGGCTTGCTGTAGGAAACACAGCCTGAGATGTGCAGCTATAATTTAGCCTTCTACCTTAAATGGAAATTTCAAGAGAGAAAATGGCCATTTCACGCAACATAACAAACTATTAGTATTGTTTTTTTATGAAGGAAGATACATTTATTAAGTAGCTAAACTTAACTGATGACAAGGAACAAAAACTGGCACAATCTCACAGCATCCTTGCTGCTAAACTGAGGAAGTGTGGACTGGATGATCAGGTAGTGAGGTGGACTGCAAACTGGCTGAAGGAAAGAAGCCAGAGGGTCGTGGTCAATGGGGCAGAGTCTAGTTGGAGGCCTGTATCTAGTAGGAGTCCCTCAATGGTTGGTTCTGGGACCAGGACTATTCAATCAATGACTTGGATGAGGGAATAGGGTGCACTGTCAGCAAGTTTGCTGATGACACCAAGCTTGGAGGAGTGGCTGACACGCCAGAAGGCTGTGCTGCCATCCAGTGGGACCTGGACAGGCTGGAGAGTTGGGCAGGGAAAAATTTAATTAAATATGACAAGGGCAAGTGCAGAGTCTTGCATCTGGGCAGGAACAACCCCAGGTTCCAGTATAAGTTGGGGAATGACCTGTTAGAGAGCAGTGTAGGGGAAAGGGACCTGGGAGTTCTGGTGGACAACAGAATGACCATGAGCCAGCACTGTGCCCTTGTGGCCAGGAAGGCAAATGGCATCCTGGGGTGCATTAGAAGGGGGGTGGTTAGTAGGTCGAGAGAGGTTCTCCTCCCCCTCTACTCTGCCCTGAGGAGACCACATCTAGAATATTGTGTCCAGTTCTGGGCCCCTCAGTTCAAGAAGGACAGGGAACTGCTGGAGAGAGTCCAGCACAGAGACACGAAGATGATGAAGGTAGTGGAGCATCTCCCTTAAGAGGAAAGGCTGCAGGAGCTGGGTCTCTTGAGCTTAGAGGAGACTGAGTGGTGGCCTCATTAATGTTTATAAATATGTAAAGTGTGAGTGTCACGAGAATGGAGCCAGGCTCTTCTCAGTGAGAACCAATGATAGGACAAGGGGCAATGGGTGCAAACTGGAATACAGGAGGATCCATTTAAACATGAGAAGAAACTTCTTTGCAGTGAGGGTGACAGAGCACTGAAACAGGCTGCCCAAGGAAGTTATGGAGTCTCCTTCTCTGTAGACATTCAAAACCCGCTTGAACACATTCTTGTGTAACCTCATATAGCTGTTCCTGCTCCAGTGTGGGGATTGGACTAGATGATCTTTCGAGGTCCCTTCCAGTACCTAACATTCTGTGATTCTGTGATCTTTCAAGAGCACTTTCAAATTCTGAGTCTATTTAATTAGGTTGAGCTATGGTATAGCACAATAATTATATGGTATTGTAGCATGTCAGCAGATAAGTTTTGCATTGAAGTTCTCTTGTATTTTCACAGCAAGAAAATAATCTTGGAATGTAGAGTTGATGTCTAGAGAAGCTTAAGTGAAGTTCCCAGGGAACCACTGAACATTTGCAACTGTGTCATTCACAACAGAACTCTCTTGTTGTCTAGTATTCTTGCACTGAACAATAAATTAAAGAGCCACTGGAGAGTGGATTCTCTGGCTTGGTCAGTTTGGAGGTTTTCATGACCCCTTGGTTAGATGAGTTCCCTTAGAACCTGAGTCAACAGAGAATACTTTTACTACAGCCTTGAGAAGTCAACTACTTTTGAAATCCATAAGGAGCAATGCAATGTATTTGCAGGTTGTTCTATAACAATTCTTCCAAGGCTCATATTGGGCCATTTTGAAATGTAGTTCAAGCAAGAACACTAGTTCAGTACTATATAGTGCTTTCTCCAGGGTATGTGTGGACTTCTTCTGAAATGGGAAGCCAGAATACAGTGGTTTGTAGATTATGATTGCCAGAAGATATAATATATTGCAAGTGAGAAAACTTGATGCTATTTAAGTTTCCAGAATTAAAATGAAAAAACAGATGCTTATACAGAAGACAGAGATACCTTGCAGTGAGTAACTTGAACAGTATGATTGCTTCTGCTGATGCAAAATTTGAGGTGTGCTGCAATGTTTGACTATAATGGAAAGGTTTGTCCTACAAAAATTTCTCCTGTGAATGCTGAGATGATATTTCCATATTTTTATTTGATCAATTAACTTACAGCTTCAGCTGAGACTTAACACTACAGAATTTCGTGGGATCCGTAATCCTGACTTAATTGTGCTCTCCACTGGAGAAGAACTGTTAAAGTTCATTGCTCTGAAAGACAAGGGGAAATGGAAATGTAGGTGCTTCCCAGTCAGATTTGAGACTCTCAAAGCTTGTGTTTAAGGAATACTTCATATACTCCTATTACTTTGTAACAAAAAGCTTGAATTGAGGATCTGAGAAAATGCCAACTCTTTGTACAACCAACGGAAAGAAGTAGCTCTTTCAGCAAAACTTTGTCCTTCCTCTGTGTTAGGTCTGCAAAGCTAGTGAGCTAGTTACTATTTAGCATTAAGAAATATATCCAGAAGGTGCACTTGTTTGTCATTCAAACCAAAGGAAATGGGAGAAAGTCTAGACATCAGGTTTCTTGACAGTTGAAATATTGTACTATTAGTGACATCTAAATAAATAATAAATATTGTGGATATGATACTGCAAGTGACTACTGAAAACATTTCAAACTGAGGTAGCTGGAGCAGAAATGAAAACATTACAGAAATAATAAAAAGGGAAAAGCAGTAACTCGAGGTAGATTACTAAAAATAAAGACAGAGTCTCTATGTAGCCAAAGGCAAACCTCCATGTGATCACAGCAGCCTCACTTATGGATAGGCACATATAATTAAATATTTATTCTTTTTACCAGGTGAGTGCTTACTTAGGAAAGGAAAACTTTTTGGTTTTGTTTTTGCTTTCTTTCTGATCTTTCACTGAAGATGTATTCATGTAAAGATGTATTCATGTACATATACACTTTTGTCAATGTAAAACTTTTAACAAATTTAAATCCATTTTCCAGTAAGTCTATTATATACAATTAGTTGCACTGGTTAATGTTCTATTCTCCTGATAAATGTAGTCGTCACTCCTTAACCAGTGCTCCCATTGTAAACGACAGAGTGTTTTGTTGTGAAGAGTGGGAATTTTTGGGAGGCTTATCTTCCCTTTAGGCGAACTCTGATTTTCATCCTTAATAACGCCCTAGATGACTACTATAGGCAACTGCTGCTTCAGTCCAGCTTGCAGTCAAAAGCAATACAAAAATCCACCTGCAGACAGTGCTTAGAGTAACCTGATGAAAGGAATGAGGATCTCGGTTGGCAAAGAAACAACTTCACCTTGGGAACCAAACTGGAAGTCATCAGTGGGGCAAAGTGATTACTGTGGCATAATTACAGTAATCAGGGATAGATAAATCTGTTTCATTTCAAGTGATGGCAAGAGCTTAATCTTCCTATCTACATGCAATATGATACACAAAATTAAATCGTGGGTAGGGCTAGAATAAGAGAATATATTGTTAGAAGGCAATTGCATTTATAAAAGTTTCACAGATAGCATCTAATTAAATGATTCAGGGAAATTGTTGTCACAGCATTGAAAATCTGACCAGGAAATGTCCTACTTTGGATATAAGTCTGTATTCAGCAGTAATAGTATGTCTGCTGTGAAATGAATTGCATTAAAAACAGCCATCTCTGAGTAGGATGGCATAAATGTCATAAGAGGCCATGCTCCCTAAGGCAATGTTTGGTTATCAACTGAAAAAAATTACTACCACTGAAGTAACTGATGTCAATCTTGAAAAAGGGGGAAAAGCTCGCTAATTATGCCTTCACTAATATTTCGGCATCAATGCTGTCTTAAAACCTAGTGGTGTAAACTGACGTGTTTAGAAAAAAAAAAAAATCAATCAGAAAAGAGCTTAACATGGTATTTTTTTCCTTAATGATGATGGCAGGAGATCGATTTTCGAATTTAAATAGCCCAGTTATTGGCTTATGACACCAGTCATCACCATGAGTCTGTGAAGTTGGCATTACAAGAAACACAGTGGCAAATGAAAATGTATCCATCAAAACATCTTTCACTCTAGAACTAAAAATTAACACCATTCGTTATTAGTAGCCAACCACTGGAAGAGTGACTATCTGTCATTCCCATGAAGTATTTTTCTGTACCAGTAAATATTGATGTCCTGTGGTGGTGGGACCTGTCCCTCTGTTCCTAGCAGAGAAAAGCATGGTGACCTTGGAGAGTCCATGGTTGAGTGTGTGGGGGCCTGAAGTGCAACAGGTGGAACACCAGTTCCCCCTCATACCATGGCAGCCACAGCCAGACAAATGCTGTGAGAAGAGGGGTGAGTGGAAAAGAAAAGGGATGAGAGGAAGGAAGTTTGAAAAAGTGGGAGGGAGAGAGAGAGGGAAAGGGAGGTAGACATCTGGGAATGAAGACAAAAGCAGGTTTAGGGTACAGGAACTTAGGCAAGGGTGGTGCAAGAAAGAAGCAAAAAGAACTGCAAAACATGAGAAAGGAGAGAGAAAAAAGTTGAACTTATGGGTGGGAAAGGAATGGTAGAAAAAGAGAGTGAGAGGTGCGATTGCAAGCAATAATAAAAGAAGCAAATAAATTGATCTTTTGGGGTTTAAACTCCTGTGATACTGTGTTAATTACATAGCTAATCCTATTTTTTCTGACTTTATCATACAGAAATTATTAGGTATTAGTTTACTTCAGCTGCCAACTACAAAATCCAGACAATAGTGTAAAAACCAGATGACCTACAGGAAGTGAAGGAGGAGGAATAATTATTTACATCATCACCTCACATTACTGTTAGTGATAGGAGGAAGAAAGAGGAATTAAAAAGAAAATCTCCAGGACTGGTATCTTGCCTTGGAAATAGGCAAGAGAGATTCCTACTTGGAGAGGTTCCCTTCAGCTTCAGAAGAGGTCCACACTGACTATATACCATAGTTCATTACTCCTCATAATTCAACCTAAGATAAATTCCCCATTAGTACTTGGAGACAGCACTGCCCTCAAGAATCAATGCTCTTTAGTTGCTCATCTGCTGATAATACATGCCCTGCCACCTTATACATACCCTCTCCTTCATGTCAGTCATATCTCTGACATTTGTCAGCATTTTTATAGGACTGACTAAAACATAAATCCTCCTACACGCTGTTTTATCTCATGTTTAGAGCAGTTTGCATGGTGGTAACTCTGAAAATGAAAAGTAAGACTTGTCATATGTTTATGTACAACCAGGACTAGAGCTTTTACTCTTACAGTGTTTGCTTGGTTTCCTTACAGTCTCAGGAAAACTTTTTTTTTTTTTTTTTTTTTTTTTTTTATTATTAGTGGTATCTGTCCTTGTTTCCCTCATGCTGTGTAGTCCTTGCACTTACCATGTTCGACACCTCCTGGTGAATCTGGCAGCATAATACACTGGTCCATCAATTTTAAATTGAGGACGAGAAATATGCAGAAGAAAATAATTTACTTACATCTGGAGTAAGCAATATATAAATATCATGGTCATCTTGTTATTGCATTAGTATTACTCTAACCCTCCATGACTCACTAGCAGCACAACCAAATCCAGGTAATCCTCAAGCCTCAGGATTTTTTTGTGTTATAATTGGTATTGCTGTTCCAATGAGGGCATCATGAACTTTAAAAAGGTGAGCAGGCACTTTGCCACCTGCAGAAGTGGACCTGAACCAGATATAAATGCTGCTCAAATTAAGGCTACTTTCCAGTTTACTTATACCGAATCTCATCCCTGTTGTGTGGAGCCCACATTCGTTAAAACAGCTTTTTGCCTGATAAGGTTGTATTGAGAAAAAGCCTTGTTCCAAATTCAAGATACTGTAGAAAGCACCAAAAGATTCAGCAACAGTTGTGTGTGCAGTGGTGGATGTATAGACATATGAACTAATATATATAGCTGTCGTGATAGCAGCAAATTGCTTTGGAAATCTTGAGTTTAAGAGGTTAAATCTCTTGTGGATTTAGGTCTAAAAATTCTGTTATTGTTAGGATCAGTCTGGATGGGTCCTTACTATGCTGCAGTTTGTCTCTGTGAGATACAGAGGGCTCCCAATTCTGACTTTAGTAAGGGCTGTGGATTCTGGGCATGCCCATAATAATTTGGTTCTAACTGCACTATAGATTCTGTACTCACAGATGTCTGATAGCTCTAATATGCCCATTCCTTTCTATGTTCCCAGGGGAAGCCTGCAAGAAAATTAGAGATAGATAATGGCAAAGCCATTTAAGTGAAAAGAGCAAAAGTGTAAGGACCTTTTCCTCAGATGAACAGGGCTCAAGTCAGACAGATACTGTCTTTCATTGGCTTATGTATACACTCAGCCTTACTGTTCTTATCCTTATTCACATGAACATATCTCAAAGCACAGCCAGTATGCTATGGCATTTAAATATTACCCATTTATCCAAAATGTCAGCACCTGAATGGAATCTTGTGCCTATTCTGAAAGACACAGCAGACACAGGGGCACCTGCCAACATGAGGCAACTTACAGAACTGACGTTTCAATTTTTCATCCTGCAAGAGTTTGCTAAATGTCATCACTCACTGGAACAGGTCTGCTGACCTCTCTAGACCACTCACCCAAATAATGAGCTAAGTCTGCCTGTATTTTAGAAAAACCCAACAGCACTGAACTTTGGATACTTTTAAAATAATATTTTACTGGGAAAGAATAACTTTCAGAATAACCAGAAATATTTTTACTCTCTCCCTACCCCCATATTATCTCATTTTTCTTTATAAAGGCAGAGCTTTCCGTTACCTTGAAATTGGTCTTCTTAGAAATGTAACACATTTCTTGGAAAATAAAAGAAAAAAAAATAAGGTTATCTAAAGGAATAGTAATTTGTCTATGGCATTTCAGCAAATGTGGCAGTTTTCTCCTGTGCCACAAGTTTATTTCAGCTGTGGGAATGCAACCAGCCAATCGGTTTCTGAAGCATCAGTGAATAAAAGCCCATTAAAAAAAATCTATCTGTAAGGACGGAATCACTCAGCACTGCTGTAGTCAAAAAAGACAAATTTTTCTCACAGTTAAAGAAAGTGTGTCAGATAGCTACAGACCAAGAAGTTAAGTGTGCTAAAGGCAAAATCCAAGATCAATGTGAATGTTTCTATGGGAATGTAATGCATGCTATTAAGAAAGCTTTTTGTATCACAGTTTAATTAAAAGGATTAACCCTAGGATAAAAGACAGGCACATACCTGACAACCATCATGTTAACGAAGGAGATGGACCTTTTCCTTGCACCTGGTGTTTTGCTGAATGGTGGTGGTTGCTGAGTGAGCTATCACCACTGATGAACAAATGCATATCATGCAGTTGTTTCATAGATCATTGGGATTTATCCTATCTCTGAACGGAGACATACCACCTTGTATACTTGGATGATATAAGGCTGGAATGGGAAGTTGTTCAGCAGTTTGTTCCTCCCTTTAATTGTCGTGGTCATTAGTGTGTGAATTTATTTCTTTTGTAGGAAGGTATTGTCTTTACCAGAGGTGCTTATCTTGAGTCTAAAACACTGAAAGTGAGATTCAGGTGCCTAAACACATGATTCTTCTATCATGTACTGTGCTGCCTGACCTGGGATGTCCCCTACATGTGAATGATCTAAATTTCTCCTCCCTCTTCACCCTTCTGACATACAGTCTCCTGCCTAGGAGTGGCCCAAAACCTCTTTCAGAAAACATCATTCAGGTCACCGCTAAGCGGAACTGAAAAATACACAATGAAAATAACCAAGAACCACACTAAACACAATCCTTTAGCCACTGACTTTTTATTCTCCCATCTATGTCTTGTCTAATTAATCTGCAATATGTCAGTACTGTAAACATGATGATGATAATTATTAACGATTGGTTGCTGGCTCTTTTTGTGAGGCAATAGCCAGACATGTAGTCTCAGTGTTTTGAATTGGTAACAATTTCTCAAAAAAAAAAGGTATTTTCATTGTGTGACCTCACTAGAGCTGTCGAAGGTGGAAACAACTTCCCTTGGTTTCTCTAACCTTTTTTTAACCTTCTCTTGAGGCCCTTAGGAATAAACAATAATGACAAACTATTGACCTAATCGGCAATGGTCACCATCTCTTTCAATCTGCATTTTTTAAAGTGAAAAATAGTTTTTTCTCATGTCCTACACTGCAAGGCTGATTTTCAAGGTTGTGTGTGAAGGACTGAAGCTTGCAGTGTGGCATTGGTGGACCAGGACTTGTACTTGGACAGTAAGCTGCAGAAAGCTGTCAACTCTACCTCTATTCATCACGGGATCTGAACAGTCCTGGGTACCACTTGTAACAAGCTAATTGTCCTGGTGTTCAGGGAAATATCTCTCCTGTATGAAAGAGCTCATCTCACACTGTTTTAGTCCAATGTTTCCAAATAATAGCTTGACCTCACACACAAAGGTAAAAAAGAAACCCATTCCCTAAAAATGAAGCTACCGATAATTCTTCATCATCATGATGTAATAACCAAGGCCAGGTTCTTGGTCATCTTTCTTACTCGTCAATTGACATCACGTCCAAGCTGGGTGCAAATTGCTACACGGAGTGCTAGTGCTTAAACAGCATACAAGGTAACAGGGAATGTGGCCCAGTCTGCTTTAGGTGCAGGACACATAATAATAAAACTGAAATCGATTTTTTAATGTCTTGAAATAAAGCATTTTCTTTACATAATCAACACCACACTGAAGACAGCATTACAATCAATCATGGTAGCTGCCATTCCTAAGCTTTACTTGTGTGGATAATTCTTAGACATTTACATTGTTCTTTTGAAATCGATGGTATGGTTTAGCTGAGCAAAAGTTGGCAGGAACACAACTCTAGTTTTCAATTTTTTTTTCTCCTGGGAGTAAAATACAAATAAACAAACAAAGAAACCCCATGAAAAACACTTTAGTTCATTTGGCTTTATACTTAGTACTGCTTAAAATGCTTTGCATGGGCTTGGTGAACAGCTTGACACTTCCATAACAATTGTATAATAACTTTACAAATAAGTACATCTAAAACTGGTGTGCTACATATGTAAAGAGAAAATAATTAATAGCTGTTAGCTCTTACTTTTTGTACTTCCTTTATTCAAAATCTCTGCTTTCTTTTGAAGCACCTTCAATTACTCCGTCGGGCAATAAATACTGGGAGAAACACAGTCAAGAAGCATTCTGTATTGAAAAAATTACTTCCATATATACAGAAAGGCTTACTAGATGTAAGATAAAATCATTTTATAACATTAGATTTTGGTCTTTGTAAACAGTGGTGATTAGAAAGTAACATGTTGTATAATTTGATAAATACTACTTGATCTCATGGAGTTAGTATTTTCACCCACTGTGACCTGTGTTAGAAAGTGGGAACAGATGGTACCAGAAACATTTCTCTGTCTCACAGTTATTAAGGTGAATCATAGGAAAACATCATGGTCACTGTTATTAGCAGACTACATGAAAAGTTAGATCAGTGGTGGCAGAACCATACATGCAATTTAGAGATGTCTTGCCATGGTTATCCTTCAAAAGATGTCTCCACTTGGGCCAGGTCAGCCACTTCTCCACCCGGGCCAGGTCAGCCACTTCTCCACCCTTCTTTTCTGCAAGACCTCCATATGTTAGCCACTGCTGACATTAGAGCAACATGCAAGTTGCTCAGTCTGAGTGCCATCCAAAAGTTCCCCATCAGCATCCAGCCCTGTTTCAGCTGATGCCTATAAGGGAAATGCCACAGGTTTTAGCAGTAAACACCCCAACTCCTGCATGGACACTTCACATGCTACTGCACTGGATCCCAACCTATTCAAATTGTAGTTTCTCAGATTCCCCATTTCTTGTGCATTGCTTTTCACTTTCTACGTTTTTCAGCACATTTCCTGGGCATGGACTGGTTTTAGGTTACTTCTTCGGGTAAATGAAATTCTGGAGCACATGAGTTCCCTGCTCTAGGCCAGCACAGCCCCTTCCTGTGGCCACCTGCAAGTTCAGTGTTGTCTCCAGCTCGTGGGCACTGTCAGTCCATTGGGTATGTTTTCAAGGGTGTTTAAAATCTGGAGTCACAGAATGATAGAATCATAGAATCATTTTGGTTGGAAGAGACCCTCAGGATCATGGAGTCCAACCAAAACCTAACATTAGCACTAAACCATGTCCCTAAGACCTTCACCTAAACGCCTTTTAAACACCTCCAGGGACTGATTCCACCACTTCCCTGGGCAGCCGATAACACACGCACACACACACAGTCTCTAGGGCAGAAAAATGAGTATAATGGTAATGATGTTTCAAGCCAGCTTGTCTTCCCAGGTTTCAGTCAGCCCGCTGGCTTGTCTGGCCCAAATTATGAAGGTTAGCCCTCTATTATCCTCAGTTGCTCAGCAAGCAGAGGAGTCCAACCCCCTGCAGCAGCCTTTTCAAAGCAACAACTTCCCCATGTCATCCAGAATTCATAAATTACATGTAGTTGGATTACCCTGATCATCACATTTAATGCCCCTGTAGGCTGATATCCTCAAGGGAGATCCCTATGGATACCGACCTTCCCTGTCATGCCAGCTGCAGCAGACCGTGCACATCACTGCAGGAGATGGCTGTCTTTGCCAAAGTACTCTTGTGCAACACGAAAGACAGGGTAGACATATCCAGACCACATCTACTGCTGCTGGCAGGCTTTTTCTCCTTCCCTGTGTAGCTGCTTATTCTGAAGCAAAATCCTGCTCTGTGTTTCCTCAGTGGACTCACAATGAAAAATGTTAAGCAGAAGGTTTGCATTCAGGAATTTAAATTTTGCTTTCTGGCACGCCTTACTTTAAGCCATGGTGTACATCTGGAGGTGTTCAGCCCCTGTGAGTTTTAGTCATATTCTTCTTATGCCCGGCTAGTGACACAGGGCATTACTTCTTCTTCTTCAGTACTGTAGGCTTATATAGAGAAGAAGGAGGAAACGATCAACCATAAATTACGTTTAAAATTTACAATATATTCAATTATGTTGCTGGGAATTTATCATTGTTTTCTAAATACTCTCATTATCTGATCTTTCTATGCCTTTTATTCCTCTGTGGACTCATGTCTGACAAAAACAACAACCCTATACATGAATTCTTTGAGTGGAAATATAAACCCATAGTTAAGTGCATAGCAACATGGTGAATTTAAACCAAATCTTTAAAAAAATGCCTAGAGCACTCTCAGGAAGTGTTGGGGGGATTAACTGAAAACAAAAGGAACAGATGTAGCCATATTTCATTACTCTGTTACGCTTTTCTCAGATACATAGATGCTCTGCTGGTGTAGGTTGAAAGAATTCCATTTTTACTATTTTCAGCTAAAGTTCTACTCCAAATATTTTGTCTGCTGTGTATATTCTCTTTATACAAGGAGTAACTTTGCACTACTTTACTTAGGACTGAGTGAATGATAAAGGAGGACATTTCCTACAATGCCCTATTTGTGTAGTTAGGATAATCTCAGGTCTTCTCAGGCTTTCAAGCTTCTCAGACACCAAGTAGAATGTATTTAGACTTGCACTTATTCAGAAACCAAAACCCCCTCAAGTACTAATAGCTTAATTTATATTTCATGGAATAAAAAATGTTAAAGAGTAGGATTTTCTAAGCTGAGTAAACCTTTATGAGCTGTTCGTGTGCTTTTGGCATTATTTCTTCTCATCCCTTTCCCTAAGGGAGACAATAAAAATAGCTGATGTTCATTTTATTCCCCAATTCTTGTTTCCACCGCTTCTGTTCAACTTTTATCTGGCAATTCAGCTTCCATGGTAGTCAGAGTATGATTTTGATGCCTATTAGCTCTCTTTCGGGAGGCTGTTATTTGTACTCTCTCCCTTGCTGTAGGTCTCATCACATGGCCTTGCACCATGACTGGTTGTGTTCTGGCTAACAATACAAGGCTTAGTTTAGAGACAAAGGCCTCTCTTATTAGCACATCTATATACAAAGCCATGGCAAGATGAAACCGTATATCTAGTGGCAATGAGACTGACTCCCTCAGCTACCCCTCACCTCCTCCTGGTATTTCTTTCCCTGAGCTCCTTGCAGGGTGCTACGGTGTTGTGGGGGAGAGGCAACAGAGGGGGTCATTTATGGCTCAGCAAAGTTTGGTATGCCTGAGAAGGAAGTGGATATTCATAGGACACTAGCAGATGCCAGCCTGGATTTGAGTCCTGCAAGAAAGTCAGCCTGGGATGTCGGGTTGATTGTAGGAAGTTTATTTGTACTTTGCATGAAAATAATAGTTGTTGTTTGGTATGACCCTGATCTGGTCTATGTTATCTCATTTTTTTCAGTCACCATTTTCTTAGCTAGATCCCATCCACATTGACTGTGCACATATTTCCGTGTCTGGGAGTATAACTGAGTTCCTGTGCACAGATGCAAATCCAGGCTACATCCAAACATTCTATCAGGACAAGACTCCTCTTCCTCCATGCCCTACTTTCCACACAAAGGTGGTCTGAGAGCATGAATAGAAGCTGCAAGGTTACCCAAGGGCTAGATAATTTCTGCCTCCAAGCACAATCACTGCATAAACATGGCCAATACCCTTCTGTCTCCTACATTACATGTGATCTGTTCTCTTTGGTTCACTCTCTTTTACCCAGGTGATATGGCGGACACTGCTCTACACTTAATCCATGTCTTTGTGTTGTTTTCATGTGATCTCAGGCTCAGAATCAGACTGAAGTGAGGACTTATGACCCTTTTCCCCTCTTCCATGTTGTGAGCCCCATCATCTTTGACAGAAACTGGGATAATCAGTGGCTCTTCACATGAAAGGAACAACAGTGCAACGCTGTATTTACCTTTCTCTAGGACACAGAAAAATTAACACTTGCTATTTTTTTTTCCCAGCACTTTCCTTTCTGATAATGTAAGGGAACAGCCCTGACAGGTTTCAAATCTGGTTTGTTGTAGAGGTACTCCCTTTCCTTAGGGTGAAGTACTTTGTTCCTTGCTGATTAAACTTTATGTAGGGCAATGTTTAATGTAAAAACAATCTTAAAGGCATTTGTGACTGCAAAGAATTGCAGTGCAGTACACTACCTCAGACGTATGCTCATGTATGATTAATGTTAGGTTGCCCTAAGCTAATGTTTCCCTGCTGCTGAAAAGGACAATTCCTGCACTCCTTCCCATCCTCTGCTCCTCTCTTACCCAGTCCGGTGCTGTCTCTGAAACTCTGCTGTATTTGGAGTAAACCCATTCTAATCACTAACTCAAAGACATATTGTCTACTTTATATGCTGGGTGGATTTTCTGCCATTTAATGTGTTGAACCTCTTATTGTGCAATAAGGTGAGACCCAGGTCTGGCCCAAGATATGCCACAGAAGTCACAGAGTTGACAAGGAGGTTAAAGGGGGTGACCAGACTATCCCTTTTGGCAGAGGCAAGCTGCTAATTCAGCTCATATTGTATCATGAAACCAAGCACTATTAGGCACATCCCAAACATTTTAGAGATTACCCCACAGTTATGGTACTTGGGTCTGGAAGGCATCAGCACAACCACACATTTCAGCACTTCCAAAGCAAATAGTACAACCCATGTTTGCAGCTTTCTTTTCCTGTCACGCTTGCATGACTCTTCTCCATCAAGCACAGCAGCAACACCCACACATGCTTGTTAGGCACCACCACAGCCATCTGGAGTCAGGAGAGGTGAAAAATCTCCTTCAGATCACTTAGGACTTACTGTCACAGCAGCTTGATGGGGACAGAGAGACAACCTAAACAGATCCAATGCCAGCTCAGTTAACCGAGGTGCTGGCACAAGTGCTCTAATGGACAGAAAATAAATTTGGCAATAAAATACATGGAGTGGTAAAGCAAGCCATGGTGTGTGGTGGCTCCCTACCAGACCAAAGTGTGGGGAGATAAAAACTTTCTGGAAATTTTCTGCAGTCTTCACAGAGGTTTTTGCTAGCTGTCACCTCCCCAGGACAGCTGTACTCCTGATGTTAGTTTAGTACTTCCTTTCATAATGCCCTTCTTTTTCATTTCTCAGGTATTTTGGTATGTCCACTTAATGGCAATTACCATGCAAACTGCATTTCTCCCTCCTCAGATTTAAATAGGCAGTGAGGGCCATTAAAACTCCTCAGATGCAAATAAGAAAGTGGAAATCTAGTTTAGGGTGTGCTTTCAGTAACAGGTGAGCTACTTACTGGGTTGACATAACCCACCTTTGAGTCTTTGTAGCAGAAACAGGCAGCTTTATATGTGCTGAGGGACTGCTGAGTGTCAGACTTGGTCTGTCTTTCAATCTGCTAGGGCAGGCAATGCAAGGACAGAAGCCCACTGCACCAGAACCCTGAGTCAGCAAGAGCTTCTGAATGGATCTACCTGGAATTTTCCTCACCACAAACATCTCAAAAAAACCCCACAATTAATGTATTTTCAACTCAGTAGCTCAGGTTGTGTTGAAACTTGGCAAGATAAAAGTGTGTGTTTTCTTTTAAATTCAGAAAAAAAACCTAGAACTAAAACCAATCAAACAGATATAAGGGCTTTAAAAGAGTTTTCTCCCTGCCCAGTTCCTCCAGCATTACAAAACTCTATATCATTCCAATTAGTTAATAAACATTATTGTGAATTATATTTCTCTTGAGCTGACACAAACGGTGCATTAGTGTTGATACACAATTCAAAAAACTGTCATTTGCCATCAACTTCTTCCACTTTCAGAGAAACAGCCTGTTAAGAATAGCAGCTTCACAATGCCAGCAGCACAAAGTGTGGCCTGGAAACCTTGAGGGTGATATAACTTGACCTTGAGGTCTGGGTCCTGCAATGACATTGCAGAAGTTCTGCTGATGGCAAAGGGACTTAAAAACGCCAGAAATCAATATTTATAGGTACAAACGCTTGATGTGTCAGGTAGTATTTGTGGGTTTTTTTACATGCTATCCTAGATTTGACAACACTAGCTTGATTAATTTCATGTTGCAGAACAGTTTGTATGGATGCAAATAAACAGAAACTACATTGAAAATAGGTTTACCTGGATGTAAATGAGAACAGAATATAAGCATTATCATAAAAATTCCCCACCGTCCTTCCATAAATTGCCTTTAATCAATGAGGTAAAATCTTGCACTTGAGACGTTTACATGTACATGCTTAATTTTGGCAAAGTCTAGCACACATAGAAATTACTGTCTGAAAGGCAGCCTGTGTCTGTACCTTTGCACTGTCAAATGATTAACATTTTGTGAGGAAGGAAGGAAAGGGGATGATTATGTCTTCAGAAATCAGCTTTATCTAAGTCATCACCACAAAATGTGAAATGTATTCATTAGGACAATATGTCAGTGGTGTCACTGGCAGAGCAGAGGTTGTTCGCATGCACAGGTTACCTATTTGTGTACCTCAGACCATTCTAATTTCTTCTCATTATAAAAGTAATACTGATCCTCCTGTGTTAGTAATACTGATGCTGGAATAATTCTGACATCATTATATAATGTGCACAAATTTAAAGTGAAACTTTGGAAATCCCAGGGAAAATGAAAGCTGTTTCTTTAAGAACTTTCTTCTACTGGAGTTCAATGGCTTTACTATTATACATTAAAAGTTAAGTACTGTTATTGACAGGTAAACCACAGAAATTGGTTTATGTCAATGAAGAATAGCAAATAGATACATGTATCAGGAAAAGAGCCCTAGAGGAAAAGTTCTTTGCACAGTAAAATTAGATTCACAGGTCACAGATGATTTGTTAGTTCTTTCCAAGTTGTAGAGCAGTAATTTATGGGAGAGCTCTCCTGGCCTCTTTACCTGCATTACAAAAAGGAATCTTTTTTATTAAATTGTAAGTTGCATGTCCTCACAAGTGACAGCCCACAGATCTGACTGAATTAATAAAATCCCCTAAGTACAGAGCCCTCCTATCATTATAAAGGTAATAGATTCTTTGAACCCTTTGTTTCCATTCTTTGCTGTGAAGCCTTCTTTTAGCAAGCCCAGATGGAGGAGTAGCTAGAGGGCTGGGAATTTTGTTTTTAATGCAAAAAGATGTGAAATGTCAGCTATTCAGGTTGCCATCACGATGTAAACAGATTTCCACTGCCAACTTGTAATTTCTAGTAACAAGCTTTTCAAAAATAACAACTTTAGCTGGTACAACTTGCAAGGCAGGGATGCTCTACCTATGGCAGATACCTGAAGCTCGTCCCCAAGCCATACTCTGTCCTGCTGTGGTGGTATAGACATACCAGCTATGGGAATGGAGTGAAGGGGTTTAAGATCCTCATGGTCCTGCAGTGAGGATGCTTGTGATGGGGCATTGCTGGCACTCTCTTTGGGGTACTGACGGGAAGCCCCGATAGTGCTGACAGAGCAGCTCTGACCTCAGGAGCCGGTCTGTGGCATCACAAGCATTGCAGCTCACCAGTCTCTTGGCTGACGTCTCCAGAGGATGAATAGAGACACTAGGCATATATTTCATGAGGGTCAACTTCCACAGAAAATGATGCTTAATAGTGAGATGTTGCAATGTACAACCGGTAGGCAACTAGTACTCCCTCCTTTTTATACCAGGAAAAACAAAGACTTGGAGGTCATGGTTGCTACTCTCCATGCCCTCCAATGAGTCCAGATGTCTTCCGAGGCCATCCACATTGAGATCCCTTTAGGAATGGGAGGTGCCAGGCATTGCTGTTCTGCACACAGTTTAAACACAAGGTTATATCCACCACCCACTATCTCATTCGCTTTGAGCAAGAAGGAGGTAAGAGCAATAAAGGGCAGAAATTTACATCTTTTAAGATTTCTCCTGCTACTGAGACAAGTCAAAGCCCTAGAAGTAGACTCTGCCTGAACACTTGACATTTCGTGACTTCCTAATAAACCTGGCAAGGCCCCAGAATTATTTGTCTTTGGTGAAGAGTAATTAAATACTAAGTATGCGCTTTGGAGATTAGCAACTGGACAGCTGTGTGTGAAAATATCCCCTGCAAAAAGGTTAGCAGGCTGAACAAGAGCATCATGGAACATTGCAGAGTGTTAACATGTTTTAGATAGAGCTGTCAATAAGGTAACTCTCAGTTGTGACAGCTTTTTTAATAGGCTTCTGTTAATGACTTTCTCTTCTGTTCTCCCCATTTCCATCCTTATTACAAGGTTTCCTCATGCCTCTGAAAGGTGATAACAAGCAATAGTCCTCAAAGTCATTGTCACAGAGCTGGTTCTGTGGTGCTGCCTGCATGGCTCACAGGGGCAAAGTCACATTTAAATGCTCCGCTTAATTTTTTCACCCCTTCTTCATCTGCTTTGGAGATGACCCTGTGGTTACTGAGGTGGTACCAAGATCTGGACAAAGCCATCACTATCTGGAGAACAAGGCTGCTAGTAAATTAAAGGATATGGATTATTTTTTTCCCTAGTTGTTACTTCTGCTATTGCATTGTGCATGTGTGTGTGTGGGTGTATGGGTGATTATGTGTGAGAAAGAGAGATGGACTGATGGAGGGAAATCTTCCAGAACACTTTCTTCTTTTAGTTAGGGAGAGGATATATTTTATCTGACTTTTATCAAAGGTGACATCAGAAGTAATGAAAGGATAAATAATTTTTAAGCTTCAGAGAAAGAGGATTCTTTAATAAAGAAAGGATCTGTCTTGGAGATTTAACTCTCTTAAATCCTTCAAATCCCTTTACCAAATGCAATAATATTTCAAAATTTTATGACAGTTTTTACTTTATGTGTGTTAGGAGCAAGTAACCATCATCACTGACTGACAGACTGGACACTTATTGCTAGTGGAACCGGCACATTGGAGCACTGCATGTTTGTTCTCTGTAAAATGTTTCCAAGTTCAGGAGTTCCTTTATAAGTCATCCTATGAATTTACATGTTGTATTGTTATTGGGTTCATGGTTTTTTTCTTTCCCTTAATGATGTATGTAGGTACAAAAAGGCAGTGTGATATGTATTTACCAAACTGTTACCTTCCCATTTAGTGAACTGCTTAGCACAGATGCTTTCTTTCATAAGTACTGTCATTAAATGCATTAAATTATTGATCTTAACTGCTTTCTTGAGAGGCTGCTCCTTATAAAGAGCAGAGTCAAGTCTCTTTCTGGCTGCAAACTAGGCTGAATTCCATAATAAAACTTTCATCATAAAAAGAAAAAAATATTTCTACTTGAAACAGCAATAAACTCCCTATGATACATCAATGGCTAAATATCCAAGAAAGCTGCCTTTAATTTTTCGTTTGGGAAAAAAAAAAAAGAGAGAGAAAGTAGGAAGGATGCAGTGCTTCTTGTAAGCGATCCCTTCTTGAAGGGATCATGTTAAAAAGGGCTGCTAAAGGGATCTCTTGCTGCTGCAATTTGTAGAAAGAAGCTGTCTTAATTATAGTCAGAGTTTATTGCGTCTCTCCCTCTCTCTCTCCCCCTCTCTCCTCCCCCTACCTCCATGTGCGTGTATGCAGAGAGCTAGAGAAAGCTGGCAGCACTACCTGAATAGCTATTGAAAGAGTGAGACTTCTCAGTTCCTGCTTCATTACTGGGTAGCAGCTATTCCGGTGTGTGAGAGCACCTAACTGCATTCTCCCATCGAAAAGCCCTTGGTAAGTCCCCTTAGCCGGCAGAGCTGTGGATTAATTTGGCAAAAGGGAGGAGGGGGGTGGCAGGGAACCATGAGGGCACTCAGAGCCTGTGTGCAGCTTAAGACTTATTAGATTTCAAAGATTTTTTTTGTAATAAATATGCAAGGTCTTTTGTGGCTTGCTGGGATGCAAAGGCAATTGTGAGGAATGTTTTGTGTGCTCAAGAGCAGTGCTAAGTACATTCAGGAGTGCTTGAAACAGAGCAGAATGTTTTTTATGGCAGATGAAATTCATAAATGCTTCTCAAACTGCAAGAAGAGTGGTTTCGTTTGGTTTTGTTCCCCCTATCATTTTCCTCCCTTTTTCCTCTCTCCCTTAATGTTTTGAATGTGTTAATAGGTTCAGAAAGAAGAAAGTATGTCTTCCTGCTGGTTGATGGCTTTTGAAATATAGAACTTTTATCAGGAGAGGGATGAGAGCTGAAGCCATAGAGGAGATATGTGTTCTTTTTATTTGCATGTACATTCTTGTCCACATTTCTGGTGCTGATTGCATAGATTTGCCATGCTCGGGAAAAGTCCAAAAATCTAGGAGATGCACAGTTACCACTAAAGATGCCGATGTTTGTGCTTGTTAAATGTGCTTGTATCACGTTTTATTAGTCATCTGCCTGACAAGTGGCACTCTCCAGGTTGTTCCTTTCAGTATATGTAGCAAAAAGTGCTCCCAGACAGGCACTCTTTGTCCTTACCTTGATCCTATGAATCCAACTCATTAGGCTCAACAGAAAATGGTAGAGACCATCGGACCATTAGAGAGGTCACGTCACAACTCTCCTTGTCCCAGCTGAGCAACAGCATTTGAAATGAGAGGCTGGAATGATGTCTCCATCTGAGGGACCCAGTACCCTGAAACCAGCTGTGTTTTGATTTGAAAAGTATGAACAAGTTACTCCAGGGACAGACCAGAGGTTATTGTCTAGCATTAACATAATGACTGCCTCCTAACTGAACCCAGATCTACCCCCCTGATGGACAAACCCAGTCTACAAGAGCTGGCTGCTGACTAGCAGGACATGGGACCACCGGTTCATCTGTTACTGTCAGCCCAGTCCAGACCTCCGTTGGCTAAAGCTGTCCATTGAATCATATAGGCAACACAGCTGTATTTATAACTGTGAGGGGGAAAACTGCTCTTTCTATTTAGAAAACATACACTTGTGATTATTTGAAACTGCTGCTTACTGTACCTAGACATCAGTTTCTTCACTACTGAGCAAACATGATAGCTTGGAGGATTAGGTTTTAGGTCTGCAATGGTTGCTTTCCAGTTATTGTGAGTAAATTTACACTTTTTCTACAGGTCACAAGGACTAGACGGACATTTTTCCCCCTTTCATTGTTTATTAAGGGACAACTTTTATAAGCCAGTATTAAAGCAGAGCTCAGATCTGCAGCCAAGTACAGAATAGGCATTGCTTCCTGAAACTCAGTCATTTTACATTATATTGATAAAGAAATCATGCTAAAGGTTAGGGGATTGATAAAACAGCTTATATAAATCTGCACAATGGAGATTATGAGTAGGAATATATCTCATGCTCCAGGTTTTCAGAAGCAATATTACTTCATCAGTGAATTTAAATGTTGTCAAAATTTCATCATTACCTGGGACACTTAGTGCATTAAATATAATACTGGAGTTTAATATAGAGAATAATAACATCCAGGAAAGAAAAAATCAAAAAACAAAAACAAACAAACAAGAAAACCAAAAGGAAGCTATAACCAAAGAATATGGAATTCACACTACATTTTCTAAGGTTGTTTTGCTATCATCATCTGTATGGACATATGGAAGAGCAGAATCACATCAACAAGAAGAATTCCAGTGAGAAGGGGTGACAGAACAGGTAGCTCTGTTCATCTTTGTGCCACATCCTTGTATCAAATTCAGCCTTGACCACACTCATTTTAGTAAGGAGACTCTGCTGTCAGCTATTTGCTATCAGCATGGCAGGATGTTCTCAAAGCAACTCAATATCAGGTCAGGATGGTAGAAAAATGTTGGAAGCTGTCTGAAACAGACTTTTCTGCCTACTGGAAGTGTGCTCTGTGAGGATGGTGCAAGACAGCAAAAGAAAAAGGAACTAGGAAAGTGTTTTGGCTGATAGGCAAAATCTGTCTTTACTGTGGCCAGTATGTGCTCTGCAGAGCCTCACCCATGGCATAAGGGATTTGCTTTCCTTCTCTTCCCTCAGATCTGCCCTAATAGGAACACAACAATGCAGAAATAATTTGTCTCTTCCTACACAAGGGACTACATGCACTTGAGAGACAAGACTGCCTTATTCACAATCATGTACCTATACATCCATATAGTAGATACCCTAGATAGTGGTGGACAGGAAATCTTGCCTATGTTTGGGCTGATGCAACTGTGTTAGCATGTAGTCAGCATGTGTCTCCAGGTAGTACCTTACTCTATCCACCCTACCAGCCCCAGGGAGCTTGTTTTTGGAGGATGACTAGGCACAGTAGTAAGTTCTCACCAATACAAAAAGTCTTCAGGCCTTGACAGCATGAGCCACAGAGATCTAAACATACCTTCAAGACAGCCTGTGTTTTCATCAGAAATTCTCTCTGTTGCTTCTCTGACTTGAAATGAGCTCTGCTCCTTGCCCCTCCCTCAAAGATTACAATTCATGAAGCAGAAAATGCCAGACACTCAAGCACTGGCAGAGTTCTTTTAAATTATGTTTCTAGTGTATCATCCTTTTATATGTCAAAGTTTTCTATTTCCGCTCCTTATTTTTATATATAGCAAAATGTATCAATCCAGGCATTTCAATACCTATCACTAAAGCATAAGGGTCCATATATCCTCATCTACTGAATAAACAGGAATTTTCAAAGGGCATTTCCTGTGCCAAGAGTAGCTTTTATGTGCATAACTTGACTACAGTTCTGCTTGTAAGCACTGGAAAACTAAACTAAGGAAGCAGAGACTGGTGTAATTCACAGTTTATTGCCCTAAAAGCCCTCTCTGTTGTCCTCAGATTTCTTCCTTCTTTCTCCTTTTCATATGAAATCCCCTTGGGTCTGATTTAGGCTGAAGCTCTTTGGAACAGGTATCACATCTCCACACACTGCACACCTTCACATCTATCACATGCATGGAAATATAAAATATTAACCACAGCTAGAGTATTCAGAGTGGATAAAAACCTAATGAAATCTCCTGATCCTAACTGTTCCCTTTTATGTAACTCCTTGTACCTTAGCAGGCTCAAAAGGAGAGAAACCTATTCACAGTTTCTGCTATCATCTTTTTGGTACCACCCCTGGATAAAAGACTCAAAATCCAAACATCTGCTAACTTCTTCTACTGCAGGGCAGTGGTAACGGTGGAAGGACCTTGAAAACCCATACTCTTGCAGTTACCAGGGGAATTGTGAAGCAACAATAAGGAGATTTTCAGCATGGCATTCTTGTGATTAGAATGACTTACAGATTGGTTTTGTCATTGCTAGGACAAGAGTGGAACTGACATTTAGTAGCATAAGAATTCCCTGGTAATTGGTGCTCCATAATATAAATTAGATTAGAGGCAGTTTACCAAGTCCCAGTACAGCAAGTTTTCATCTTACTGTTCTCTCAAAGGAAGATAATCTACAACATACGTTTTAGAAGGCAGCTGCAGCATAGGGAAGATACAACCCTAAATGAAAAATATTATGACCTCAATAGGACTTTTTGTAGTCAAAATTCCTTGACAGACTGAAGAAGAATATCTGCATTCAAAAATGGTACATTTAGTCTGAGTGGCTCTATTACTATGTTGTGTGTGTGTTTGTGTGTGTGTGTGTATTAACTCTGATAAAAGAGGAGGAGAGGAGAGGAGAGGAGAGGAGAGGAGAGGAGAGGAGAGGAGAGGAGAGGAGAGGAGAGGAGAGGAGAGGAGAGGAGAGGAGAGGAGAGGAGAGGAGAGGAGAGGAGAGGAGAGGAGAGGAGAGGAGAGGAGAGGAGAGGAGAGGGGAGGGGAGGAGAGGAGAGGAGAGGAGAGGAGAGGAGAGGAGAGGAGAGGAGAGGAGAGGAGAGGAGAGGAGAGGAGAGGAGAGGAGAGGAGAGGAGAGGAGAGGAGAGGAGAGGAGAGGAGAGGAGAGGACTACGTAATAACAGGCGTGATCATGAGTAGCCTGCCCATTCCTTTAAAGATGGATTCAAGTTCTTTGACTTGAAATTGGAGTCTTTTCCACTGAGAAACTGTGGCAGGATATGTTCCTAGTGCTACAACAGATGCTATTACAGCAGCTTCTTTCCCTTATGAAAACAAAGCTGAAGCACTATAACATATGTTGTGTTGATTCATGTCTTAGAAAATATCATTCCATGGAGATACATTTGATAAATGCAATAAGAAAGCAGCTGATTCCTTGGAAAAACGATTTTGACTGCAGCATTAGCCACTTGTATATTGTACTTGACAAACACTCAGATGTGATATATTTTAATACATTGCCATAACACCTAAGGATTTTCATTCAGATGCAACATTGTTCCTTTCTCTTTCTGAATGTCTTAAAAAATGCTACTCGCAAATGAAAAGTGTTGGTAAACAATCCTTTTATGGGAACCTAACCCTGATGTTCAGTTGCTGGCATTCAGACCTTAAGATTGTATGGCTCCTCACCTGCAAAAGTGAGATAATATTTCTGCCTCCCCCTCCATGTATACACCCTTCATTTGTCTTCTTTGCTTATACTGAATGCTGAGGGCAGAGACCTTATCATATGCACAATACCTATACAGTCAGCGCCTACACAGTTCTTGGCTGTAGCCTGCAGGTGCTCCAGTAAAATAATTATCCCCACATAACACTAACTGATATTCTTAGTATCAGCCTCAGCCAAATGGATGGTGCCAATGATGCCAGCAGTGTTTCCCTCTAGAGTACTGAGCCCAGAAGAACCTGGGGGCTTCAAACCCCTTCCAGGACTGGCACTGTGGTCCCAGAGGGCTCCAGTTCCCTCACCTACTGCTTTGACCCTCTTAACAAATAATAAAATCTCAGCACCTGAGAGTTTGAAGAAGAGACTTTGCGTGCCATTCCTAGAATCAATGCCTGTGAAAGGACGTGGCAATTATATCAAAGATGCTGAGAAATACCAAATTCTTTGTCAGTTATATCAGCTCCACAGAACTGAATACAGCAAGTGTTTGTTTCTGGCAGTTGACTAGATAAAGTGAATCCATGGGGAGCAGATAGGTGCTCTAACAAGGTATATTGTAGCAGCATTTTCCTTCTGACCAGAAACCTACTCATATCACTAACAGCTGACACCTTCAGTAAACTTCAGCACAAAACAATCAAAACAACAGCCCTTCTTACTGATGCATCTATGTCCCAAGTTTAACTTTGTGCATTTGGCTGGAACAGGCTGTGTGAAACAGGAGTAGATTTTGGAGAACTGCCTGCTCTTATCTTCTCTCTTTTTAGTATATTGTATATTAAAATGTATTTTAACAAAATTTGAAGAGTGTTCTCTGCCTCCTTTAAAGAGCAACAAACCATGTCCCTGCTGAAGTAAAAGCATTGATCCTTGGTTAATTGCATCCACTTCAGGGGGGTTAAACCTGGTTGTAGGGACAGAACAGAGTAGAAAAGGGTTTTTTCAAGGTGCAGGCAGCCTGTACAGAGCAGCTCTTCTACGTCCTTGTCTCTCTCATCGCTCCACTGGGATCACTGCAAGCAGGATACAAGTGATAGCAGCCCAGCACAGAATAGGGAGAAGAGAAAAAATATTGGTCTAAAAAACAAACAAACAAAAATTATGGAGAATTATTTTTATCCTGCTCTTCTTGAGAAAGAATAAAGCTGGCCACATTTCTAGCTCAACTTAAAACACAATTTCTGATGCAGTATTGGAAAGAAAATTCAAATAGTTAGATGCAGAAAGATCTCTCATTGTGTTCAAACTGAAATTGTTGCAAAATGCCATCAGATAAAGCCAGATTCTCCCACCTCATAGACCCCAGTTGTCCTTTAGCTGTATTCAACCAGAGGTCATCAAGGTGACTCAAGCCAGGACTCAGCACAGAAGAGGAAAACTCCAAAGAACTTTTTCTCCAATTTGTTGACTTCTTTCTAGAAATTTAATTAACTCACTAGAGCTTATTATCAGAACAAGCATCCTGACTGTGGCTCAGAAAAAGACACTCATGTATTTGCCATAGAGTTGGGAAATCTGACAGCCCCATGTGTTGAAATTGCAGCTCTGATCCTCTTTGTGGGGCACTGCTGGTGCCAAGCTGCTCCCTGTTGCAGAGTCCAAATGTCTCTGTTCAGTCTCTCTGGTATCAGACTGTGGGAGGCAGCAGTTCTTACCTCTATGGTTATCCACAAACACACCAGTGGTTCTCCACTAGCCATGCTTCCAGATTTTGTTTTCGCTCAAGTGACAAAATATGGTTGGCCACTTTCACAGCATTAAACAAAGTCATTTGGCGGTGAAATCATTCAGCAACGGAGGAGAGAGAGCTTATTTATTGATTGAACTCTCCACAGGTGTTACCTGACATTGTTGCAGTTTATAGGATCAGTTGTTTATGCCAGCAAATTGCAGTACGCAGCCTTAGAAATTGCAAGTAGGTGCAATGAGATATTTAAAAATGAAAAATTGATTGCTTCATGAGTATGGCATGCAAAGCAGGCAACCATTCATTCTGCTTTGCTCATTGAGAAACACCATTTGATTATGCTTTCCAAGACACTACAGATATCAATACAGATGTGAGGAACTGCCTTACTTTCACCACATATCACCTTTGAATTCTCTGAGAATATTTTTCTAGCTCAATACCCTGCTTCCAGGTGTGTTTGAGGTCAGAGCTCAGCACCTCTGTTATTCAGTTAGCTGCCATGGTTTTTAGCTTGGCCTCCCCGCAAATGTGTCTTGTAATGAAAAAAAAGCTAAAAGGCAAAGAAGAAAGGCACTTGTTTGTTCTTCCCTGGTGAGATTTGATTGTCTTGGCATAGGGTTGAGATTACATTAAAACAAAACTGATATTTTTTTTGGCTAGCAGTGGTATATCTGGACAGACGCAGGGCTGGGAGCAGTCCAGGGGAAGGAGGAGAGAATGTGCACCAAGGCAATGCGTTGCTTGTATTGTGCTCCAGATAAAATATCTGAAAAGTCACCAGGCTTTTGCCATCTGTTCAATTTTTGGAATGCTTCCAGGAAAGGACAATGCCTATAAAGACAGTGTCCACTTGCGTTAACAGATTCCACTCTCTCCTCAAGCACAAATCACATACATTTTATTTGTGGTCACAGATGCAGGCATATGCATCCGAGCTTGCATGAACACAGCTATTGGGAGGCAGAAGGCTCACTTCTCCCAATATACAACTAAGCTGCAGAGCTATACATGGGCTTCTAAGAAAGCAACTCTACCTCTCAGTAACGAGTATGTTATTTATTAGAGCTGGCTAAGCCTATCTGGTTTAAATCTGGATTTAATCTTATCTTAAGACATTCAGTGTTGTGATTTTGGTTTGGCAAAGTGTCAGCAAAAACATATATATATATAAATAGATATATATGTTGCTATGTCTGGAAGTACCCACTCTACAGCTGTATTCCAAAGCTGTTCCCCCAGAAACATGCAACACCTCTATGTCATCACAGCTCTCATTTTTCATTTTTAGCAAGTAGCAAATGAGACCATACTAGAGACTGACCAGCTACTTCTTATAAATTGCATAAACTGCCAGCCTTGCGAAGTCTGCTTAAACCAGTGAAACTCAAAGGAAAAAAGTCAAGAACCATCATATTTCTGGATAATGTATCCTAAGATCTGGTCTCATAATGCAAGGGTCAGATGAAATCAAAACAATGTTTACAGCAGTGCTCCTTCTTCTCAGCTCTGCAGTTATTAAAGGCATTTAGCTTAAATTAATGAAGAAAAAAAAACCCATAACTTCTCTTGACTAGCTTAAGGAGTAACATGTGGCATGTAATTTGGATTTCTGTGTGATTTAGACAAGTAAGCTGCATTACTCATTCGTCTCATTTAAGATATGTAGATTCCGTAATCTGCCATCTGGATTTTCAGCCAAACTTGGGGTTGCTTTGGGGTTGTTTGAAGAAGGCTGGGGAAGAAAGTTCATCTTAGAATGAACAAAGAGGGGTGAAAATTATCCAACTGGAAAAAAATGAGCACATGACAGAAAATGACCCTGGGATACAGCAATGTATGGGAACTTTTAATTTATTTTCAGTGACAGAATGATTCTTTTAGTTTCTTTTCCACTGCAAACAATTCTTCTGTATTTAGTGTAGTATCCTTTCAGAACCAGAGTGGCACATTGGTGTGTCACACTCACAAACTTTGTCCACTCCCCTTATTTCAGCTACAATATCTTCATGTGAACACATGGGTCACGATAATGTGGGGAAAAAAAAAAAAAAAAAGGGAAAGAAAACATGAATTTTATGAATTTTTAAGGGGATTCAAGAGAAAAACTGTGCTACCTTTATCTGCTATCCTGCAGTGGCAACACTATTCATTTGAACACAGGTTACAGATAACGCCCAGTTGCTTCCATAACTATTACTTCTAATAGTTTAAAACTACATGTACCCTTTCATGAACTAGTGTATTGAGGCAGTCCCTAGGCTCTCTTTCCACAAGTCAGTGGGGGCCAATTTGTCCAAGAAGCCAAGCCAACATTAGATCTGTGCAGGTGAGAAAAAAATCCTCCTGTAGCTAATACAATTTGATAAATTCTGAAATTAAATTATGAATTGAGTAAAATAAAATAAAACATAATACAGTAATAATGCTATTCAGAGACACAGTCACAAATTCCAGGGGCAAACCTAGCAAAGACTGTTGAGCCATGTTCATATGAAATTTATCAGAAGGAAAGGACCAAAGTCTATCTAATTTGTTAGACTCTGAAATATAGCTGCAAATAAACCTTAGCCAAGATCGTCTATGGAAACAGACACTCTACAGTGATAGAGGTGCATACAAGCACCATTTTCCTTCCCTTGCATCAAATGAAAGAACAGTAAATAGGACTGACAGCTTCTTCAGGCCAATTTTTCCCTCAGCAGATTTCTCTGGCAGCAGAATCCCATCCAGGTTCATTGGAGCATCCAGACAGACGTTGTAGGAAGTCTGGGAATACCTCTTACTTGAAAACAAGTCTTCGTGTGGGGCTTTGTCACTAGATAGACAGACTACTATGGAGGGTGCCTGGAAGGACACCATTAATGGCTCAGTGATGAGTACAGTTCAGTACATCTCCACAATTGCTTTATAATCCGAAGGATCAAGGGATAAGTTTGAGCATTTAAAAATAAATAAATAAATATTAATTAAAAAATCAGTGTTATAGCCAGGCAATATGAGGTACTGCTGGCATCATTTGTTCATTTGACATACTGGCACACAGCAAGGTGAGATCAGCTTTATGCAGCTGAACCATCAAGATAATGTCTTGCCAAGTCCCTGGTACATCAGTCCTCCAGAGACTGCTGAAGCCAGAATCTGGGAAGGTTCCTGCTGAGGGTCAGGTGGTTTTACAGTGGGAGAGGACTGGCCCAGCTAGGAGTGATGCAAACATGGGCTGCCATCCATGTGAGCCAGAGGAATACCAAAGTGAGCACCAAGCTATGACTCTTTACCTTGATATACTCTTTTCCATCTTTCTTATTGTCTTAAGGAGGGTCTGAAGAGCGATGTGTTCCCCATGGGTGGTGGTGGGGTCCTGTTCCATATGCAGGCTTACTTTAGCAGCAGCATCATGTCAGAGCTCTGTGGGGCCAAGACCAACCTGTAGAGCAGAGCAGGTGGTGACTGTTCTCTCTGTCTCCCACCTCATCCCACAGGACTTGGCAGTGTGGGTGAAAAAAGGTGACGCTTTTCACAGGCTGGGGTTTGCATCAAGCATAAGTTTAGAGCTACGGCATTAGCATATGTGACAGATGTGCCCCCAGAACTACACAGAGCAAAATGTCACCAGTGAGATTACCAGAAGTGCTGAAAAACATAGTGTTTGCACCTGAGCTCCTGGAGGTAAAACCATGGAGGATGGAGGTGATTTGACTCTCCTTACCTGCCCAGAACAATCGGGCTGCAGTTGAACTGAAGAGATACAGTGCTTTAGGCCAGGCAGCCAGAGGTAACTCTGAACTAAAGGAGTGAAAAAACAGCATCACCAGGTGAGAGCTGTTGCCGTTTAACAAAGATAGAGCAATCAGACCTAGAATATTTTTCTCGTGGTGTTCCTGGTGATATTTTGGTGTGCAGTGCCTGGGAGCTGAGGAGGCAGTGAGGCAGGACCAGAAGCAAGAAGAGGGACTTTACTCACAGCACAATTTCTCTAGCCAAGTGGTTCAGAAATTGGCAGCGCCGCACATGCAGCAGAGACCAACATATCAGAGTTAATTGAAGCTGTAATTCCATAGAATCAGTACAATAAAATAAATATAAGAAGGTGTTACTGTTGTGGGCTTTGGGGAATTTTTGTTTGACTTGCCTCCAAAAACATACTGTGAGATTCTTGACCTGACAGCATCAGCTGTGATCTTTTATTGAGATTTATGCAGCTCTGAAAGTGAGGACTGGGTGATTAACAGGAACAAGTTTGTCAACTGTGCTACCTTGTTTAGACATTGTAGAAAATTATGTACACACCATAAGAAAAAACATGTATCCTGTTGTTGGCAAGAGGGCATTCAGAAGATGTCACCATTAATGTTGCTTTAATGAGATTTCCAGTTTGGGGGCTGATGTTTTCATTGCTGGGAAGGTGTAAGCTTTGAATAATCCCAGAAGAATGAGATGCAAAGAGCAAAATCCTGAATTAGCTCCATGTAGAAGAATTTAGACAACATTTCACTCTTATCTTAGTTTATTATGATTTCTTCATGTTTTTTAGGGTAGGGTCACTCCTTTTAAATAAGACGTAATCTGTTTGAAAACATTAGCCTGCATGGTGTCTTATGTATTTACAGGAGAAAAATTGCTTTAGCATATTTCAATAGGATAGTATGACAGTTGGTAGATTTTTAGTGTTAAAGGACTACTGTGGATAAGGTTTAAAAAAAATAGGAATCCAAACACAGACCTCTGAAAGGCATCTATATTGGCTTCTGCATATATAAAACTGCCAATACCTAAATATGACTTTCTGGGTTTACCAATAGGATGCAATTCAGAGATGCTGAAGGTAAGGTAGCTTCATTAGGAGGGTATGTTCATCTGGCTGTAGACCTCCTGCACATCATCATGTAGCTTCCAGGGTACACACTAGCCTGGGTACCTTCACATCTTATGCCACACAAACGCATCCAAACAAGCCCAGCTTGAAAATTTGACATCCACATTAACAGCTAATGTTTGTTTTTTTATTGTGTCTGTTTGAGGACAGTCACATTTATTATCACTGCTACAGTGGGAACTCAGGATGCACAAGTGTTTTGTCCTTCAAGGTTTGGGTCATACAACTACTTTTCTGGCAATCTGTGGTACTGTTAATGGTAGTGAAAGTGCTTACACTATGAGTAAAAGCTAGTATGAATTGCATGGATAATGGTTAACAGCAGAAAAACGCCCTCTTTATTTAGTTCCTGATCTGAGCTATTTTCAAACAACTACTGCTGTTTATTGTCATTATTGGGTTCAAAAACTGATTTGCTTTGTTTTCTTTCCAAAGGACAGAGTAAATCAGTTCTGACATTTGAAGAAGTGTATTTATGGCAGTGCAGAACATGTGGGTCTGGAGTGTGGCTGCAACAAAAAACAGAGAGCAGCAAAAGCCTTTGTCACCCAGGGGAAGTGGAGAGGGGGGTGGTTTCCTCACCATCTCATTTTTCATACTTTTTTTTTTGTAAAAACATTTTGAAATGTAATATTAAAATGTGTTGCTCTGCTTTCAGATTTAAACCCTAGGAATTTGACATGGCAGTGTTAGTAACTGTATATGTCATCCACATTGGATGGGTTTTGTCCCTTTCTCCTATCTCTCCAGGAAGGGAGGAAGCACCAGTTGTCACCACTTCATTAATTTTTCCTTTTCTTCCAGTGGTAAAGGGGTAAATTTTAAATGCCAACTAGCACAGTTTTTGAGGGTGTGTAATTGATGAGGCACATATGAGAGCTACGATCAACATAAGCATAAGCGAAACATTGAGCTTACAATCTCTGCACGTTTTTTACTTTCCTGAACTGTAATTCTTGGGTTTGATTGTTCGGGGGATTTTTTGTGGGTGGTGGTGTTGTTGTTTGGCTGGTTTGTTTTGGGTTTTTTTAAGGCTACATATTTTTTTTAGGCTGGAAGGATTCTCAAGGGAAAGAGGAACAGTCTGGAAAAAACAAGACTGAAAAGGTATAAAAAATCATATAACTTGACAAAACTGGATCAACATCACTGAATATTCTGGAGTGTGGAAAGGATGTGAAAGCAGAGGTGGGATTCTCACACAAGACAGCTCCATACTGGAAATGGAAATGGTCTGAAGAAAGACAGGCAAGGTAGCCTTTCACAAACAAGAGAGTAGAGGAAAGGAAAGCAGAAATGTAGGAATCTTGGATACACAGGACTACTGCTATTAGTTTTTAACTTTTCTAACCAAGCCATTTGCATTACTGGCAACATCATCAGAACAAAAGCCAGGTATCTACAGATTTGCATAGATTTACATATGTTTTGTGATATCTGAACCCCTGTATGGAAGCGTATCTGATCATACACAAAGGGGAAAATGGAAATACAGAAATACTTCAGGGTTTAAATTAATTTATTCTGCATATGTATTCTCCTTCCTTCTGCCAGTGAATTGTCCTTCTTCCTTTCTAGAAAGAGACTTTCACGCCAGTATCACATCACCCTAAAATGTTTCACTAGAGGAACAACCTCACAGTCTCAACTCCTCTCCTAAGTTAACCATACCCCCCCTAAGTTGACTATACCTTCTCCCCCGGAAAACTAGAAATTCCAGCCCACTCCTAAAGAAAACCAGCCTTGAATTCTGTACATCTTGGCTGGATGTGAACACAGATAACATCAGTTTCTTAATGCTGTATGTTTCCAATTGTTTTCCTAAATAAGAAGCATCTGGCTTAAACAGCACAAAGCACTGGTGCCAGCATCACCAAGACGAGTTTGGCAGGGACCGTGGTCTCTGTTCTTGGAGGTGCTATGGGCTGCAGACAAGGATTTATGTTGTCATGTAAAGAGCTCTGGCCTGGCATACAGTGTGTTCATGCAATTCTCCATTACATATCTTTATTTATGTGGAATTTTTGTCCAGGGGCAAAGAACTGAGCAAAAGATGAAGCAGACTTCAGCTTAGCATCCCCAGTGTGTGTGCATGCATGAGAGGTGATGTCTTAATCTACGCAGCTGTGTGTCCTCAAAGGTACCTTTACCCATGATGATGCCCCCACCAAATGAATGTGGACTGGCTGGGAGAACAAGATGGTGAAGGGGTGAAAGGGCCAGTGCTTAAGGAAAACCTCACTCACCATTAACAGAGTTGAAGCACTCTCACAGAGGATGAAGATGATTTGATTTTGTCTCCACTGTTTCTTGTGGAATAATTGAAAAATCCATTTAGTTTGGCTTAATACATTTTTTATGTGTATCTGAATTTCACCCTCAGGTGAAAATAATGTTCAGGAGACTTCCCCATTAAAACTATATACATATCTCTAGAATATAAAATACACACTTGAAAGGGAGTCTGAAGATAGATTTGTCCTGGTGGAACTATTTCTAATTGGGGAGGCAGATTTAGATTTCAGATTGTAGTCCATGCATTATTCTGCTGTACCGTGCAGGGGCAGCAGGTAGGGTGATAGCACATAGAATTATTTATCAGAATGAATATAATTAAGTCTTGAAATGAAAAGTACAAGAAAGGAAGAAAAAGAAAAACAGTAGAACAATATGGGTTAGGATTGTTATTTCCTAAAAAGATATGAGGAAATACAAAAGGAAAGGCATGAAAGAAAAAAGATATTGCTTTCTCCCAGTGCAAGGAATAGTTTTAGCAGATCTGCTGTCAGAAAATGTTTCCCAAACTGGATTTATTTAAAGAGTCTTGAAAGGGCAAATTGTCTAGCAATCAAGTCATTTCATGACTTAATTTATCTTGATTAGCATGGTACATTTCAAAAAGTGCTAATCAATTTTATCTTCTAGTAAACTGGAAACACCATATAAATTGCTGTCACAGTCTTAAACTGCTAATCAATTTTGAAAATCTGAATAAATGTGCATTTTTACACTATTATTTTTCAGTAATTGGCTGGAATGCCTTTCTTGACCTTGAAATGTGAGAGAAGAATTTCCATGTAAAATAATTAGAGAGAAAGGCACCACATATGGGTATTGCAGATTTTATTTACAATACTGAATATTTAAGAATTATGAAGAACAAAAATGTTTTTAGTAAGATCATCAGAAGACCATTTCATTCATTTTTTTTATCTGAAGAACAGTGTTCTTACATGTTAGGACCTCACATCCTTTAAGCATACGCTGCATATTTATGCTGCATAATGCAAACTGCTGGGTATGTTATGATAACAGATTTTCTGGAAAGCTATAGCCAAAAAAATACTTACATTATATGATCCTTACATTTTGCAAGCATAAAAGCATCCCAAAGAATACGATGAAATAGTTGATAGCGCAGCCACAGAAGTGTTTTCTATATTATTAGTCATCTCTTTCATTTTCCATGTTGCCAGAAGTAAACCTATCACAGATCTTTATGATGTGTAACTGTACCTCGAATTTTTTTAGATGTTAAAGACTTAGGCATTTTTTAGCAACCAAGTCTAATCATCAGTCGTCTGGAGCTTCTCTTACACATATGTATGTTAGAAGAATAGAGACACCTGCTCTCTTTTGTGAAAAAACATCCCAATCCTAATTCCATTGGCATATCCTCTTGCCATACACCTACACATTATCTTTAGTGTTTGTTTCTGAATGAAAACTTGCTGGCAAAACTTGCCAGCAAAAGGCAGGCCACCACATACATCCACCTTATAACAATCCCTGGCTGGATCTGGACATCATTCTTCAGACGGGAAGGAATATGGCACAAGATGAGCCAAGTTCTGGGAAAAAAACAAATGACAAACAGGCCTGAGTAATGAGGAACAGCAGCAGAGGAGTTCTGGCTTTCCCCAGAAGACACTGGTGTAGCTACAGGACAATGTCTTCTGGCTTATGAAGCTGCAAATAAAGCAAAGCAGCCAGAGGCCAGACAGTTGTGCCACTATGCTCCCCCAAATGGCACACAGTAAAGAATAGGGTATGTTAAAACTATTGTAGTTATACTATATATATATATAGTGTGTGCATATATATATATATATATATATATGTAAAAAAAAAAATAATATATATATGCTTGCACTGGGAGGTAGGTTTGCCTTTTCTTCCTAGACAGCCCATGGATAAGTTCAGAGTATCCTTTTTAGGCTATATTGCCTTTATGCAGGGGAAATCTCGATTTTGCTGGATATAGAACCTAGGAAGTCATCTGAGATAGGATCTTGTAGTTATGTGATGTACAGACTTCTCCCCTGAGAGGTCCAATGATGTTTGAGCACCATTTGGATCCTTCCAAGCATCTATCTTGGCTTGTGTTCCTGTGTGCCTGTGCTGTACATTTGGGGCCTGTGTACTGGGAATCATTCCTAAGCTATTCTTGTTGTTGTGGTCTACCTGTAGACCATTTTCAACTTCATCTCCTTAGACATGTTGTCTCACATTTCATAGAATCATTCTGGTTGGAAGAGATCCTCAAGATCATTGAGGCCAACATAACTCTAGCACTAAGCCGTGTCCCTAAGAACCTCATCTATATGCCTTTTAAACACTTCCAGGGTTGGTGACTCAACCAGCTCCCTGAGCAGCCTGTTCCAATGCCTGACAACCCTTCCTGTCCAGAATTTTTTTTCTAATATCCAATCTGAAACTTTCCTGGTGCAACTTGAGGCCATTTCCTCTCACCCTGTCACTTGCTGCTTGGGAGAAGAGACCAACACCCTTCATGCTACAACCTCCTTTCAGATAGTCGTAGACAGCAATAAGGTTTTTCAATAACTAGTATAACACATGTGTGAAGAAACACTGTTAACTCGAAATGCTGAAATTCTGTTATTAAGTATTTGATGCTCAGAAAGTGAAAATAAACATGACAATAAGTCATTCAATAAAGGAGGACCCACCCCCATGGTGCCAGGAACATGGCAGGGCTCATCTGTGATTCAGGACCTGAAAGATCAATATCAAAGACGAGTACATAGTCTCAGTGGTGATATGTCTAAAAATGCTAGTCAAAACCCTGGGTGAAGCTCCATTTGTGGAGAAAAAACTAGGTGGAATCAGGCTGTTCTTTGCTGTGAACCCATGTATTTAGCATGCAAAATCCCATGCAAAAGCAGAGGTAGAACAAAAGAGAGATTGCCAAGATTTTCTCATTTATCATTCAGCCCAGTGTACCTCCCCATTATGCACATCCCTTAGACCATGTTCTCAGTGTCTGCTTAGCCGGTGCCTCATGCATCCTTCCAACTTCTCATTGCCTCCTACCATTAACATGCAGAACCATAACCATCAGAAATCAGCTCATCCACCACATGCCTTGCATGTCCCTTCATTTTGGATTGTAGTTGAATGATTACATATGGAGTGAAAGTCACCTTTCTTCATAAAGTAGACTATCTGTATTTTATGCTTACCTTAGGCAAAGGTCATGAGCTTCATTGTACTCCTCCATTTCAGTGGGTAGAATACCTCTTGCTTGTATCTCAGCTCAGAAGAACACTTTTAGGGTGCAAAACTTGTGGTTATTCAGATGTCTAACTTGGGATGAGGTGACTTGAATGCTAAACTTTCCACAATGGGAACCTTGGGTGAACTGCTTAGGCATAAACAGCTATGCTCTAGGTATCTGAATTTGGCCAGATTAGCCCATTCAGTGGCAATCTGAGGAGCTATGCTGAAGTACCATTAAAACATAAATGTAGCTCAGGGTATAGGTATGACACCAGCACTAAGGAAATATTGAACTTTGAAGATATATTGTCACTGTTACGCCAGACAACTGGAGGCTTCAGGAGATACTTATGACCTAAAACCTGATAAACATGGTGATTCTGTGATTCTGTGAAACAAGGGTTCTGTCAGGAAATGGATGTGTGGAGAAACACATGCCTGGGACAAGCACTGACTCCTGAAGTGCTCTGCTCTGTTCATGGACAGAAATTATGAGTCTAAGTGTATGTATTCACTTCTCTAAAACAACATGAGAACATCTATGAAAACTATATCTAAAGATACTGCTGGAGACAAACTAATCTTCATTAGATTTTTTGGTGGTAGCAGCAAAAATATAAGCATTGAGTGTATTTGAAACATGAGACAGGAGAAAACGAATATAAGAAATTAAACTGAAATGAGAAAGGCTGAAAAAGGAGATGAATTACAGAGGAATGGATGAGAGTAGAGGAGATGGAAATTCAAGGGGTTGGGCAATAGAAATGTGAGAGGCCACAAACAAATGTTAAGAATTGTCACACCAGATCTGAGCCATTGCCCTTAATGCCTATCATCTTGTTTCTGCTAGAAACCAGGATTATATGCTTCAGGGGATAGTGCAATGAAATGATCTTAGCCAATATGGACTAGGTATAGAGAGCTACCAAGCAACTCCACGGTGAGTTCTCACCAGCAAAGGTGGTGACAAGTGGTGATTCCCCTGGGTCAGCTCCAGAAGTCTTAGTTCAGGCAACCCTAGTGCTTTCTGTCATGGAAAGGGAGCTGTTCAGTGCTACATCTCTGCAGAGAGAAGCAGATGCTGCACTTCGTGCTCACTTAGCCAGAACTGCTTATGGTACCTGACATAAGATAAACAGAGCTCAGAGAGAATGCAGGAATAGGGCTATCCAAGTATTTTTACTTTAGTAATTCAAGGCAACACAAGACCCATAAATCCCATTCAGTAGCTCCTATTACTCTTCCAGATGAGTTCCTCTCGTAATGGCCCTAGCACCAGGATGTTAAGTAGAAGTGACAGGGAGAGCAGGCCTTGTGCACCTCTGCATGTCAGATATTTCTCAAGAAGGCAGAGGGCTGGGGAAGAGAAGCTGTTGCCTAACAGCATTCACCCTGTGTGGAAAGAAGGGAACATATTTGAAAGTTCTAGTACAAATACATTAGCTCCTTGCAGGATATTGAAACTGATCAGCAGACCCTGTGATCAGCATAACAGAGCTGACTGGTGTGTCAGTAGTGTCAGCTTGTTGTCAGGGATAAGTTTTTATTGTTTATGGTTGTCACTTCAGCTGGAGATTAAATATGAAACCTACTAAACTTACAGTATTGTTATCTTACTGTGGACATAAACTTTCAAGTGTGTCTTGGAAAAAAAAATACAATTGCACAGGAAAAAATGGTTCCTGCACAACTCCTATACGGCCAAGATTGCTTCAGTTTCTACACCTTGATTTGTTTACCCTCTAGCAGAAAATATACTTTCAGCAGAGTAACTGGAATACCATTTTTTGAGGGAATCTTATTCAAGAAAGCATGCAAAATCCCCATCTTCAGAGAAATAAAACCTTCTGAAGACATGACAAGGTAAAAAAGAGAGTACATGGCAAAAATTCCAGTGCTTCCATAGCAGACTCACCCTTTATGTTGCTGATTTAAATGATATACCTCTTTTCATATTGCATTCATTTTTCAACTTCTGACCCTCCTTAAGTTTGGCTTCTGGGATTTTGCAATTTATAGTCCAGTGTTCTGCTTTTCTGTTTCTAGTCTTGTGTTGCTGACTTTATCCAAACCTGTAGAACTAGATGATCATCTTGCTCTGACAAATTTGCTCTGTCAGCAGGGTATAAAGTCTGACAGAGGAATTATGAACAAAAAAAAATGTACGAAGACATGGACAGAGTTTCTCCTCGAGCACAGCTAAATCAGGTCTAGGCTCAGTCTCTGTTTATAGCATAGTTACCACTGCCTGTGCTTTGAGGAGGGAAGTGAAGAGAAATAGTATTGGGGGAATTTGAATATGCTGCGCAGAGAACACCCTTGTTTGATGTGGCACCTGATAGAACCCCTCATCACACAAATGACTGAGTGTAACAGATTGCTTTTTCTCTGAGATTCAGATTGGAAATGCTTGGCAGACAAAATAAAAGAATGAATGTATTCTAAAAATGGTCCATCTGTTTTTTTCTGTTACAAACAAAGATTTCTATGCATTCAAATTAATAACAATATGTTTCATATTTTCTGGTCTGATGGCTGTGTGTATCTCATCAATTGATATCTTTATTCATAGAACGCAAAAAAATAAAAGTGCAGGAGTAGCATTTTTCTGAGGATAAAAGAAAGAGGATGGTACTTCTAGAAAATAATGTTACACTTTGTACAAGGAAGAGGGAGTGCTGGGGGACAGGAAGAGGGATGCTGTGTACTAACTCTTTCCCCCCTAAGACAGGTGTGAATATTTATGTCTAGTTTAAGGCAAAGACCAGTGACATATCAGCCTCTCATAAACTGGAGAAGAAAGGTACTTTTTTGGATTAAGTGGTAAAGCAGGACTCAAAAACCCCTCACACTCAATCCTTGATAGGTTTCCTGTGTGATACTGAACATATCACTTAGGGAAAGACTAATCCTGCCTGCTTTCAGCCCCATAAAATTTAGACTTCTCTAAACTACTTAAAAGGAGAGATGTGGGCATTTCCAGTAAGCAATTAATTCCACTAATCTGAGGCACCTCCTAAAGTAAGGATGATCTGCCTAGCAGACAATCTGGCAGCTGCAGCCAGGTGTCCGGCTGACCCCCACTGCAGCCTGCCTGTGCTGAGAGGGCAGCTGGCCAGGTCTCCATGCTACCTGTGCTGGGACTGTCTGCCCAGGCTGGCAGCTCCTCAGGACAGACTGTGTCTCTCCCAGCATGCTCATATAGCGCCAGGCATAACAGAGGCCTAGATCTTCTCTGAGACTGCTAAGCAATTCTGCAGCAATAAGTGAATAACAGCAGCACGGAGTTGCTTTGGGCTTAGTAAACTTCAAGTTTTACAGACGTAGGTGTCTCAGTTCAGGGTGTGAACAGCTATCCTAACAGAGCACCCTACTATTGTTTTGTGTCTCAACTTCTGTAATTTAGAAATCCAGTGACAATAAAAACAGGAAAACTGCCCCCATTGAGTGAAATATGCATTGCCCTCTATCTTTTTTTTACCTTTTATGATTTTAAAACCAGTGTGATGTGTCTGACAAGGTAAAGTTTTCCAGACTTCTGTTATGTTGGTTTCTCCATTGATCCTGAGGGTATCCATGACAGCACACAGAGAGTACAGTGTGCCTGAGCACATCCAGAGGGCTATCATATGCTGCTCTATCACATTGAAAATTCCCACAGGAGTCGTTTAATCAATATAAATTTATCTTCATATTTAACCACTTCTCCTGCTCCACCTTCCTGTACTACTGAGACCTGTGGGCATTTAAGCCAGGAAAAGGCTGATTTGAGACAAGGGCTGTTCCCAGGAGCATGGTTGACCATGGCACCCCATCTAATAGAGGGCAGCCAGTGAAGGCTGCATTGGAGCAGCTGTGCTCTGGTACCTATAGCCACGCACGCATTCCTGGCTTGTTACAGAAGCTTGAGAAAACATGTTCACCCTTAACAACACAACCATGACTTCAGAAAGGGTATGTTACTCTGCAGCTGGGATGGGAGAGGAGCACTGGCTCGGCAGCGGGCCATGAAGGCTCAGCTGACAAGTGGAGTGGACAGACCACTCTTGCTTGTGAGAATGCCTGAGGACAGCAGGGTGATGTTCAGAGCACAACCTCAGCCTCTGCACAGTCTTCTGCACATCCTCAAACAATGTCCATCTGCCCCACCGGCAAAAGAGGATGGCATCATTTATTAGCTTCCTTCACCCCCGGTCCTCCTGCACCCAGTGCAGCCTGGCGTTGATGCAGCCACTGCTGAAACTGAAAGAGTTACGGTTCATCACAGTAGTCCCAGTACTTCAACCTGACTGGTTCCCACTTCCCAGGGTCAGACTCCCCACAATCCTACACTTTACAGTTCCTGTCTCTGGTACAAACTGTTCTGGAGCAGGTGTAGCTCTAAGATCTGACATAGGTCATGAGCAGGGCGACTTTGGCAGGCTCAGCCAAATCCCTCACAGGCTATTCTCTCAGGAAGGTCGTGACAGGGGACAGTTTGGCTCTAGCTGCATTAATGGTACTCAATACTTAGTAAATTCAAGGCACAGGAGCAGCGGCAGGTTTTCAGATCAGGCTATTCCAGCAGCATACTGAGGAGAAATCCACTCTGTTTCTCTACACCATCGTGTGCTTAAGTCTTGTTAGTGGTGCCTGCTTCTCACAGGCTTAACCGAGACACACAAATTGAACTGAGAAGAAGTTTTTCCCCCTATGGCAGAGAAAAATTTCTGATCCCAATCTTTGTTCATGAGCTGGCCTTGAAATTTTCAATCCCCTCTCATCTAAGTTACCATTCACCCTATTTTTTTCTTTCGTCCATTCTTGGAGAAATTAAATTTTAGAGAAATAAAAGAAGCACATTGAGAATGGATGCACGTTTCATTTACTCTAATTATGCACAGTGAAAAGTTTCCATTTCAACAAACCTCATTGATATTCTGCTGTGAACTTGACTGGGAAAAAAAAAAAAACACACACACACAGAAGGAGAATTTACCAGTCAATTGATTTTAACTAAAAAAAAAAAAGGTTTTGTGGATTTAAGCATATTTCATTTTTTACTTTAATTTCCTTCCCTTCTGTTTATGAGTACTGCAATGACGAAACACCTCCTTGGATCACCCTAAGATTCTGGGATGGCTGTGGTACCCTAATACTCTGATGCAGGAGCTAGTATTATTCTGTGGATTAATTCCAAATAGAGGCATATAATCTCTCAGTATTTCACAGGGCTTTGTGTTGTATGTGAACACGCCAGCCCTCAGACCTCTGGGAGAAATACTTATTTATCTCACAGATGTGGTTAAATCTTTCAATATTTCATGACCCCTGTCACTAATGCACTTAGACTCTACATGATCTTTACAAACAGTGTTCATAAAACTTACATATACAGGGATTTAATAGATCTGAGAGCAAGCTCAAGAATCATAACGTGAAACACTGAATAATTTATTAGAAAATATAGAAAACCGCAAGAGAAAAAGAGACAGGAGTAATTTTTACTTGCAAATCCTATGAACACTGGTCTCTCAGAGGTGGAAACAGTTAAAATCTGCTGAGATTTTCTTTATTATCATAAATAATACATAAATTAAAAATAATAGAACTATATTTTCACAGATGCTAGTATCCTAGCTTCCTTCTCAAGCAAAAATAGTCTGATCTAAGTCTACCACAGTAATTGGCGGTGCCATGACAAATAGAGTGTTGTCATGAAAAGTACCACAGTGAATCACTTTCTGCATTCCTAGATATGAAAAAAGCTTGTTATGCTTAAGTTAAAGTATTTAACATGTATCAGTGGCTTAAAGAGAATAAACAGTAATAACATTTTATTGTTTAATAGTCCAAATGTCGGAAATACAAAATTAAAATTACACCAGAAAACATGGTAATCTCTGTAAAATACATTCAGAGAGAATAATGCAATGGTCTGACTTGGTCCACATATATATATATATATATACACACACACACATATATATATATATATATATAAAACTGTCCTCTTTTGAAATGTTTAATCTGCACTCCTGATTAAGAAACCAGACAGAAATTCCTTGAAAATATATGAGCAAGACATGTCCCTGAATTGTGCAAGTACAAATCTGAGATGAATTTGGGAAACTTGTCCATAATATCAGTAGGTGTTCATCTTCAGTCTTTTAAGCTGCTATACCCTGTAAACCTCCTCTTTCTGTTCAGCAGAGGCCCAAGTCAGCCTCCCCAGGGTGCCCCTGACCCCACTTCTCCTGCAGCAAACTGGACTCTGTGGTTTGTTCCTCCACACTGCATTTGAACACCTCCATCTGCCTCCCCCATCAGGTTTGGGACATTTCTCTGGCAGGTGGCAGGCAGTCTATGTAGCCTGTATCTGTGTTCTCGTTATGTTAATGTTCATACCAGCTGCATCAACTGAATATAATTTTTTCTTCCTTTATTTTTTCCCTCTTCCTTTTTCTTTTTCCGAAAGAGGGTAACAACTGAACTTTTCAGGCCCCAGTATCCCTATATTAGATAAAATGTGCTGATACATGAACCAAGGCTTCCCCTGACAGCCAATTGCAGACCTGGGTCAGTGTGTTACTGACCTTTCATGCAGAAATACACATTTCCCAAAATCCCCACAGCACTAGTGTTTCCCATGCCAGGCCCTTGACTTCAAGACATTTCACAGGTTTGTATTGCATCACTCAAAGCACAAGCCTTGTAAGTTCAGTGAAGAAATGTTTGTATGTTTTCCAAAGAGACACCATTCTCTAGTCTTGACCTGTCTCCAGAGTCATTTCTCAACCATCCCCTTCTTCTGATACTATTAGCAAGGTGAAGATGACAAACTTAAATGGATTTACTAACTTGAAGCTTCTGCAAGGTTTTAGGGGAGAGTTTGATACTGTATTGTGTTACTATCACTTTTTATTTTCTTTTTCAACTGTTTATTGTGCTGGAACATAACTGCTCACCACTATAAATTGCCATAGTTACTAGTGTAGCCACAAAAATATTCCACACTGTAATATATGAAGGAAACCCTTTGGGACCCCCACTAAAAGTGTGACGAAAGTGGAAATGGAACAGCTGCATCTGACATATTAGACCTGGAAAAGGCTTTTAATCCAGTAAGTTTAGTATTCATAATGTTTCAACTACTCTACTGATCTTCAAAAGAAAAAAAAATAGTTTAATTTTATAGTCTGTATAAAAAGAAATAATGTCATTTCAGACATGAAAATTTATTTTGATAAAGTTAGGGTGAAAACTGGATGCCAGAGTAGACTAATATCCCAAGTCCTCTGAAATGAAGAGGAGCTCTTCCATAACCTTCAGTGGACTTTAGATCAGATCCTCAGAGAAAACAGGAAAGCCAGTAGGGCAGAAGCCTCTCACTGGGTTTATGAATGAGAAAAAAGAAAAGGTAAGAAACAAGCATCGCAGAACATGCAAGGACTGCAAAATAGGCAGTACAAGAACGGCTGATGGAAAACACCAAGTGAAACAGGGGAAGTCATTATGGCCATGGGTAGAAAAGGTCACAAACAATTTATGAATCTCTGTGCTATTTCTTTGCCTAGAAAAGCATAGCATTTGAAGCCAGAGAATAAATTTTGTATTGCAGAGCTGGGCAACATTTGTCAGTTAGATTTTTTTGGGGATCAGAAATCTAGATTTGTTCTTCCTAAAAGACTTAATGAATTAATTTCCTTTTAATTGAATTTTTCTTTTAATTGAAAGAAAACAAGAGAAAAAGAAAAACTTTGTTTTGACATTTTCCAAATTAAATGATTCAAGTTTTCCATCAAGCTTTTAGTTTTTAATTTCCCTTCCCCTCACCTCTGGAAACAGCTGGAAAGAGCTGGAAAGAGCTGTTTCAAGCTAAACTGAATACACTATCTAATGGTATAAAAAATAAATGAGAAATTGTTTTACAACTTGGAAAACTTTTTTTAAAACAAATTTGTTTTCCATTTGTTCCAAGATTATTTTTATTTTTAGCTTTCTAGAACTGCCAACAGCATTGTCAAGAATGTTGTATATTATTAATACACTACAAAATACTGTTAGAACAGTGCTCCAGAGATTTTATGTAAACTCTCTGTGACTGGTAAACAAGGATGAACAGAAACTTTTACAATGACAATGTCCCAAATTATTCTGACTCTACAGTCACTGTAAGGAGACAACATGGTTATGATAAAAGAAAAAGTCTGGCTTTGCTGAGTGTTGTGAATAGCAGCACAAACCACTTGCTGTCCAGCAACCCAGTATTTTTACTTGGGTTCATGTTCCTGCAAAAGGACCAAATAAGCCTCTGGACTGCATGCATTTTTTTCTTTCTCAGTTGAGAAATATAATTTTATGACTGTGAGTATGATCAAAACTTTATGTTGTTGTGTTTAAAGTGGGAAGCATGCCAGCTTTGCTACATGAGAGCAGTTATCCAAGCGGAACCTAAAGTGCTGAATATGCACAAAGAAGAATTGTAACAAAACAGTGTGCACTGCGGTAGTAAAGGTGTGTCAGCATTTCAGTGTAAAATCTGGGGAACAAATCCTGATGGCATCATTGAAGAGCTCACTGTTTTGTCCACAATGGAATGCTCTTCCTGAATTTTGACTTCTTCAACTGATCAGGGATTAAGAAAGGATTTCCAGATTTGAACATTTATGGTTATGCACTCTGAACTTCAATTCAGAGATTTGTTTTGGAGCCTCTTGAAAAGCAAAGTACATATCTTTCTAGCTACACATCACTCCCACTGAAAAAAAAATATTTCTAATTCAAACAGATTTCCTTGGCCTTATGAGATGGGCAGTTCCAGGAGAGAAGTGTTAGCAGGATTTGTTCTGTAATTATTTACGGCACATATTAGTAGCTGTAAGGTAAATCTCGGAGTTAAAAACAAACCAAAACAAATAAACAACCAACCTCCCAAAAATATTGCATAGACATGATTGAAGTGAAAGAGAAGAGAGGTAAGAGGAGTGGCCATGGGAGAGAGGAAAGGATTAGCAACAAAGAAACAAAAATAATTTTAAAAAAGGAACTTCAAAAAATCAAAGAGAATGTATTAACATAGAAGCAGCTGTGTTGGGTCAGTCTGAAGGTACATGCACCTCAGTGTCCTGTCTCAAAGCATGGCCGGAACTGAATATGTGATGTTTTGCACAAAACCTCTCTCAGCTCCCAGGGACTGGAGGCTGCGGGACCTCCTGAGTGAGTCATGCTTTCTGTTCTACTGTATCCCTTGATGGATTTCTGCTCCAGGTATTTTTTCACCTGCAAGCTGTTGACTTCTCCTTAGAATCTCACCCAAGGTCCTACTAGAAATTTTAATATGTGGAGAGAACTTGTCTGATGGGACTTTTACTGACCAGAATTGAAGGAGGACATTCCGTTAAGACATAATTATATTATGGGAGTTTTAATTGAGAAATGCTCCTGATAAACATACTAACCCAAAGGACTGTGATGTGTTTTCAGGCCATTAAAAGAATTCCTAATTGAGTTTAGCAGAATAAATCCTATTCCCATAGCTGATGGAAGATGATCCCTGAGATCCCACTGGGACTGTTGTGGGGAAGAAAGCATGCATTGTTTTTTGTTGTTTGGGTCATGAGTAAATTATATGCTCCCAGCACCCAGTAGAATGAGAGAAGATGGGAACTTGGAGAAAATTATGTAAGAGGGAAAATGCATAATTATGAAAATCTGCAAAAAGGGGATGGAAAAAGTTCAGACAAACAAATAGTACATGTTTGGTCATAGTGGGAAGAGAAAGAGCTATGAAGATATTTGAGATACTGATAGGGAAGAAGGACTGCAGATGAAACCAGAAGTTGTAGATAAGGGTGAAGTAAGTGGTGGAGGACAGAACTGGAAACAATCCAGAACAGCATGTGGGAAGGCAGAAGAGATCTTAAAAGCTCGTATGTAAAGTAAGTTTACTTGACAAGAGCTGATAAACCATAGAAGTCTAGTGAGACTGGAGACATTCAATACCATGACCTGCAGAAGGCAAGTACTATGCATCTTCATGCAAATAAAGAACTCTTTGATGTTGAAATCTGTGTTAGAAATGATGCTTTTTTATTATTTATTTTGTTTTGAAAGTAGGGAGCATTATCCGTTAAACCATTTATTTCATTAATACGCAGAACTAAATACAACCACAAGACTATTCAGACCAACAAATGCAGTACAGAGCAATCCAATGTTCTATAGTAGATTACTCAGGTAATCTCTTTTGTTTAGCCAGGTGAGATTAGCTGATCATGAAAATGTTTGCCTTCATCAAAATTCAAATGTATTCACCTCTACAGTTAATATAGAAATAGCCCATAAACATGCAGTAATACAGTCAGGCATACACTTAATGCATTCACTGGCAAATGTTTGCTCAAGCTGTCCTGATAGTTCAAATGTGTTACTTGGCCATCTCCATAGCAAAGTCTTGGAACATTAAGACATCTGCCATCTTGATGACAACAGATTAATTAGCCCTTCAGAGTTAAATAAATAAATAAATAAAAATAAAGAGTGCTATGTGTTTGATTTAATGTGCTAGAAACTACCAACCAATTAAAGGGAGACAACAAATATTCCCTAATTAGCTTGTCTATATACTTTATGGTGACTCGATGAGGGAGAAGGCATACAGGCCCTGAACAAGGACACACTTAGATTTTTCTTGTCCATCTCTCCTATTTTAGCACCACTTTTTAGCCCTCTATTAGTGTCTGTGGCAGTTTTAATCACCATGTCTTAGAAAAACATGGTAGACTATTCTTACCTGAAGCAGCAGTCACTAAAATGAACTAACAGTGTTTTCTTGTTTACCCACAGAAATGAGGATTAATCTTACACTTGATTTGCAATTTGATAATTGGTATCATTAACCACCACTCTCCCTGTCCCAAAGAGAATTTTGATGAAATACTTAGGGTTTTGCATGCTGCAGGAATCACTCAATTAGAGGCTGAGGCAGGGGTTTTGTTTTGTTTGTTTTTGTGTTGTTTTTTTTGGTTTTGTTTTTTTTTAACATCGGGTACCATTTTTTAACATGGTACCACTCTATGGAGTGGTATCTCAGGATACTGAGAAATAAGAAGATGGCATTTGAAAAATAATTTCTCAGTGTCACTTTTGGTAGGAAAACATGAAGGAAAATGCACTTGTCATTAATTCCTTGATACGGGACTGGTGGTAGGAGTTGCTCAAACTAGTGCATGTTCATAAACGCTTATTTATACATAACAAGGTTGTGAAATATTTTGTCATTGGAATTTTAATGATGGTGGAAGCACAAAGGTAGGCTGCTGGTCATCTCCAAAAACTAGACATCTCCACAGAAGTTTACACGAAGATACAGAAAAAGCTGAGTCTTCGAACACTGTTCAAATTTCTAAATCTTCAGGATTTTACCATGGTTAGCTACACCGAGGCTGCATTCCCCTATAGAACTGCAGGGACTTCCGTTTTTACTTTTTTGTCTTTCTTTGCTTCTCACCCTTCTCCTGTCACTGTAAGAGTCTATAGTTCTTTACACCTTGTAATGCTTCCTACCTGCAACTGTTGAGTTCACAGTTCTCACTCCATTCACTTACACTGCTACGTACTACTGATAGTAAAAAGAAATTCCTTTTCTGTTAGTGAGAACTCTGCACTTAGAGAAGTGGGAGGTACTATTTTAGATGCTTTGTATCTAACTCCAAATGTGTTGTTAGTTTCTGTTCGGAAGACTACCTTTTCCATTTCCTACATATATTTTTGAATGGGTAAATGAATGGATTTCACTCTCGGATGAAGATGAATGCAGTCCACTTATATCCCTTGAGTGGTGTAGGCACTTATCAGGATGATCTTAGTAAAACCTTGAGACACAACAAGAGCTTTTTATTATTTTTTCCCCAAATTATGGGTAAAATCACAGTGCATAATTTCCTGAACGGAATTGATTTTACTAATGTGCTGTCCACAAGGTAAGAGCAAGAAGTAAGAAAAGTATTACTCCCTTAGAAGAAAGAGTTTTGTCTGGGAAAATATACTCATTTGACAAGTATGTTTCTGGAACCTGAGGACCAATAGGACGTCTGCAGGTAATAAGCTTGTACATTCGTATCTGCACAGGCAGAATTGAGAACTACACCTATGAATAGAGCCTTCTTTGTACTAACATGTGATTACCAAGCTGTCAGGTGGGATTTTGGATACAGAAATGTAATACACACTGCTTTATGAACAAATCAGTTGTCAGGATCTGAAATTTTGTCTCCAAGGATTCCTTGCCATGGTAATAAACAATGATCCCTGTGAAGACAGCTGGATGAACAATATGATTCTGTAAATCTTGGCAAAAAGAAGTGGAAAGAAATGATCCTCATTGGCACCAAATTAAACAAATTAGCCCTCTTCTAGGTCTTAATCCTGCCAATACTGAAAATTATAAGCTTTGATCCTTATTGTGATACAGATCATATTAGTTTTGTGGTGGTCATCTTAAAACCTATTCTCGCATAATTCCAGTTATTCTAAATAAATAAACAGAAGAAACAAATGCCTGTCTTAATTACAGATCTAGTCACAATAAGTCTGATTGTTCTCCCACTTCAATGCAGAGGAATCAGGCACAGTTCTAGCAAGCTCACTCCCAGGCAAGAACATTAAGGACTGATGTAATGAAAAGAAAGGATACCTGGAGCCTAGAGAAATGACAATATGCAACGTATGTAGATTCTTTGTAACAAAACTAGAGAAAGAAAATCACTCAGATTTATAGTCAGAGATTAATTAAGTTTCAGAACAGACAATGGCGTTACTTCAGCAATCCCTTCAGTGCACTTACATAGGTAATATGACCTTTCTATTCTTGATTAATATTCTTCTGTTTACACATGGAAGAACAGCATTAATCCTCTCAGCTGTCCTCTTTTTGTGTTTAACGGGTTCTACATGAACTACTTCCTTAGTAGGGTGCTCAGGGTCATCAAACTACCAAAAAATTGTATTTAACTGATTATCCTGGATAATCCAAAGATTTCTGCAACATCTCTGCTTCTCAGAATCTGCTCAGCTGTTCCTCTTTATCAGTCTATCTCTTTATATTTAACTGAATGGAAATATATAATTACCAATTGATTCAGATGACGCTGTATGAATAACCCAAAATTTTCATTCTTTACCATTCCTTCTAGATACTTCTTGTACAGAAGTTTTACCAACAATGATTCTGTATTTATGTCTGGGTTTGTTTGTTTGTTTGTTTGTTTTTTTGTTTGTTTGGGGTTTTTTATGAATCATAGTGAAATCAACTTACATCTGGCTACTTCAGGGCCATTCTCATCTGCCACTGCACTCAGATGTTGATGAACTGACTGACCAGTTTTAACCTTCTTCCCATGAGCCATGTGAAGTTTGCATTTGAGTGGTTGACCTCAATCCATTAATCACAGAATTATCTATATGTGTGTTTACCAGTGACAAGGTTTCTTCCTACTGCCAGACCAGCATGTGACTGGGAAAGTGTTCAAAACTACAGGCTGGTCACAGTCTGTGGAAGAAACATAAAGACTGATTCAGGACAACACTGAGAGGCAATATCCTGGAAAGAAATGCTGGGAAAGGAAGAAATGGTACCAGAAGAAACTAGTGCATAAAGCATCATCACAGACACTAGAACAAAAAGATTGTGACTGAACAGAGGTCTACAGAAGGAAAATTTTGTAAATATATTAGAGAAATAAAAGAATACTTTGATCATGCAGGCTGAGCTAAGAAGTGAGGAAAATGATGAGCAGCCAGGGTGCTGTTATGGTCAAAACCGTCTTGGCTTGGGCAATCTTTACCTATTATTTTTTTTTTCCATATAATTTAATTTTTTGACAAAATAAACTTCTGATTATTCATTCAGGTACTGAGAAAAAAAAAAAAAAAGAGAACATAAACAATCAAACAAACACTTTATTAAACACCTCTTTTTCCCGTTTCCTATGCTGAAATTCCCTTATTTTCACTGCAGGTTACGCTCAGTCCACCACAACTTCCCCTGTGATGCACAGGAGGTCTGGGGTTGTGTGCATGATGATTTCTGTCCTTTGCTCCATGCATATTGTTTTGTTTTGGTTTGATTTGTTTTTCTGCTAATATCTGCCTCTTGTTGATTTTCCTCTGCTGCTTTTTGTTTTGGGGTGTCCCTACACCAGAATGGGTTGCCCACATCTGCAGTTGCTTTTCTGAGGTCTCTGCTCCATCATGGCCAGCCCTGAACCTCCTTCCACATAGCCACCCCTCCAGACCCCACTACCCAAACCTGCCCACTATGCCCAGCTCAGGTGTGAGGGTCACCTTGAGCCCATCCTTAGGCTCAGCCCAGAGTGGTGCAGCTTGCGGGTCCTGGCTCTCCCAGAAAGTTTAACCCTGGGGCACTGCATGGAGCTGACGCTGCCCTGAGCTGCTCTGCTGCCTCCCTTATCTCTGCACCACACTCCTCTGTGCCATGCAAGCATGCCCACGCTTGTAAAAGCCTACCAGAATAACCCTCTTAATCCTCAGAGGAAGGATTTAATTAAGTTATCCTACTCTGGCACACACGCTGCATGTTGTACTGTGCAGTCAATGATCTCATCTGTGACTTATGATCACCAGTGTTGGAGTAAAGCATATTAACTTTTCATTGAGAAAACCATGTTGAACAAAGTAACAGAGACAAATACACAGACAATCAATTGGCTGAATGGCAAAAAGGTTTATCAATGTAATTATAAATAGGATCTTGTATCGATGCCAGCCCTGTATGTAGAACTGTATAGATCAGGAACAACCACATTTGGAGATGAGCTTGCGGTGAGCTATCGAGGTGATATCTGCTACTGAATAATATGGAATTCTGCCAAGATAAACTGACACACCATTGTTCTTAGGAAAAAAAAAAAAAAAAAAAGTAAAAGCTTAGCTATGCTGCTCAGATATTTGCAGGTCTAGAGAATGAACAGACATAATATCTTCTCTGGATTGTATATCCTTTATAATCCTGCAGCCATATATTCAGATTATATTTCTAAAGTGGCTAAATGTGTTGACAGGATTTATTTGCAGCTACACATTGTTTCCCTAACATAGATCTGCATAAAAATAGAAGGGCTAAATGTTGGGGCACTGAGTCATTAACTGGAGTGTTCAGGCTAAAAACTTTGTGATGGCTTCTCCTGAAACGTTTTTGAAAACACTTGCAAAATAGAATTAAATCTAATTCATAGTCCAATAACACCCATGTGTAATTTTTACTTTTCTTTATTTTTTTTTTTCACAAGAAATAAAACAATACAAAAGTGGATTTGAGTCCTGAATAAGAGCTTCTTCAGAAATGTAGTTGCTCTTGCAATGGGCAGTCTGTGATCTGGTTTGGTACCTGGGACATCCTCAGAAGCAACGGCTGTGCTCCCTCATCCTTCAGCACTGAGACAAAGCAGGGACTTTGCTGTTTGCTTGGGTCCTCCAATATCCTGAGCGTTTCATTGCCTCATATAAAGCAAAACAACAACAAGCAGAGCTCAGTAGGTTTTGAATAGCTGTAACTTGAATGGGCTTCATAAGTAAAACAGCCTACCAATAACACCACTCCTAAATCTTTAATTTCTGGAAGCTTTTGAGTGGATGTCAGGCCTAAACCTGAAGAACAGGAATAAATTAGTCATTTTCAAGTTTACATTTTCATATTTTACCAGCTCAGGTAAAAGTAGCACAGCCTACAGACCTATATTAAATTCCATTACCTGTAAAGATAACATTGATTTAATATTTTTTTCTATTTTGAACACTATGACATCAGAAATGATGGGTTTCCACTTTATTTGTATTAATTGTATACACACTTTGGAAGCTGATAGGGTAAGATTGATTGTAATTGAGCCATAAATTTAGCATTGAGAAATGCCATCCATTTAGCTGGACAGTTCTGTGATGAAATACCTTTCTAAAGCATGGATTGCAGGCAGAGTGTCTGAGATAACAAATGCCTCATATCTATAGCTACAGAGAGACAATATTCAATAAAAACTGGGTAACTTCTCAAAGAGCTGCCATAAGTTATGATCCCTTGATTTTGCACCACAATAAATTTGTTTTGTTAAAGTACTACTCTTTATCATGTTACTCTTGTTATTTGATAAAAACACACAGAAGATACATTCTCAAATCTAAAATACTGTGTATCCCATTATTGTGTGATATGTCACTAACCCTCTGCTCCATAAGGAAATACTTTTACATAAATCTGATTAAATAAATTAGACTCTTGATATCCGTATACATGTGAAAAGGCAAAGCTCATGAATACTCGGATACATATCCATAGCTATTGTAGACTGCTGTAATGCCACCAAAGTCAACAGCGTTTTAACAGTTTACACCAGACACAGATCTGCTTCAAAGTGTGTATAAAGCTATCTGGAAGTAAATCTCAGCATGAGTTATAACATATGTTTTAGAGGCGACCATCAAAAGCATTATTTTCTCTCACATATTTTTGATTTTTTTTCCCTCTGCTAAATTTCATAAGCAAAACATCCTGCCATTTTGATTCCAAGACTTCTTTGAAGAGCTGCAAGAGGTTGACTTATTTATCAAAAAGTTAAAAGTTGTCCTGCAGAAATGTGAATTTTTAAGTCTCATCCATACAACCAAATTCTCATTCTTGAGTAACTATATTTTTCTTTGAGTACTTCAGTGGCTCTCATCAGCCAGGTGTCTGAGTGTCTTTTTAAGTCAAATTATGTCAGTTCTGTTTCCCCTTGGAGAGGAGATTATTTGGCTTGGGCATGGAGAAAATGTAAATGGTCCTATGAGAACATACGGCAGAAAAGCTAGTTGTTATGTTTAGAGGTAAAAGCAGTGTAGTTGTTGATCTCGCTTCACTTGTGATTGATCCATGAGTTTTGTCTCCTATGGACATAAGTTTTCTCTTGTTGGTCAATGGAACAATTCTGGAACAATGGAGTTCTTCAAGGTGGTGTAGGAATACAACATGGATGTTTACCAGATAGAGAGCTCCTATTCAGTGTTGAGCTTGCTCATGTAGAATGCACGTAACAGAAATATTTTAATGTGTCTTGAGAAGCATATTGGAGAAATATAAAATTCTGTCTTCCTACTTCCTTTGGAGATTAGAGGTTTTTGCTTATCTTGTGGGTCAGCACAGAGAAATAGCAGTGCTAGACCAGAGGATGGGAAAGGGTCACCTGGATTCTCCATCCAGTCCCCATGAGTCCTTACAGCCTCGATACCGGAGACATATACAGGGCTGCTATTTCTAGGGATTCCTCATATTCCAGCTACCAGAAAAACAGCAGAGTTGTGGTGTTTTGTTTTGTCTTGTTTGATTTGTTTTTCATATGAAAAATGCTTACAAAAGAATAAAACCAATAATTTATCCATAGCAAAACCATTCATAGTATGTTTGAAAGAAAAAAGAACACAGTGTTTTGAACAGGAGTCAGGTTGGTGGTTCAGGTCTTAATGTCTAAATGCTTATTTTGAGTCTATGTGGTGGGTTGACAATGGCTGCATGCCAGCTGCCCACCAAAGTCGCTCTATCACTCTGTCATGGGCAAAAGAGAGTCGACTTGGGGAAATCAGTTTAATTCATTACAATCAAATCAGGATAGGATAATGAGAAATAAAACCAAATCTTAATACATCTTGTCTCCACACCTTCCTTCTTCCCAGGCCTCTCTTTAATCACAAATTCTCTACTTCCTCCCTCCCAGTGGTGCAGGGGGATGGGGAATAGGGACTGCAGTCAGTTCTTCACACGTTGTCTCTGCCGCTCCTTCAGGGACTTCACAAACTTCTCCAGTGTGGGTCCTTTTCATGGGCTGCAGTTCTTCACAAACTGCTCCAATGTGGGTCCCTTCCACAGGGTGTGGTCCTTCAGGAACAGGCTGCTCCAGCCTGGGTACCCAGCAGGGTCACAAGTCCTGCCAACAAACCTGTTCCACCATGGGCTTCTCTCTTCGTGATCTCCGTTCTCCAGCACAGGCTTCCTACGGCATCATAGCCTCCTTCCGGCACAACCTTGCTCCAGCGTGGATCCTCCACGGGCTGTAGGTGGATTTCTGCTCCACTGTGGACCTCCATGGGCTGCAGGAGGACAGCCAGTTTCACCATGGTCTGCACCATGGGCTGCAGGTGAATCTCTGCTCCAGTGCTTGTAGCACCAACTCGCCCTCTTTCTTCACTGACCTGTGTGTCTGCAGGGCTGTGTCTCTCACATCTTCTCACTCATTTCTCTGGCTGCAGTTGTGCAGGTTTTTATTTCCCCTTCTTAACTATGTTATCCCAGAGGCACTGCCACTGTCACTGATAGGCTTGGCCTTGACCAGTGGTGGGACCCTCTTGGACTCGGCTGGCATTGGGTTTGTCAGACCTAGTGAAAGCTTCTAGCAGCCTCTCACAGAAGCCACCCCTGTAACCCCTCCACCACAAAAAGGTCACCATGCAAACCTAATACAGCCCATAACAATAATTTACTTTATTTTCTCAATAATTTAAGTCTATACAAATAGTTGACTGAAGCAGCAAAATAGCTTTATCCCTGTGCAAAGCAGAAAACAAAGGGAATCTGGTAGGCTAGAACATGACCAAGAAGTTTCACTGCTGAAGTGGTATCACCTTTGTTGAAAAGTGATCTTCATTCCAGAAAAACTGTTCAAAAACTGACCATTGATTTTTGTCTTTAGGAAAACAAATTTTTGGACGTATTAGAAACTTTTGTCAGGAATATTGCATCTTTGTCAAAAGATATTTGAGTTTACATTTAGAAAGAAACCAAAAGCCAAATCTCCCAAAATGAAAGGGCTGGTGGTGATTTTCATCGAAACAACAAAGAATTTATTTTGAAAAATAATTGTTAGCAGAAAAATATTAAGGCAAAACCCACCCAAGCTCTTTCTCTGGAATTAAAAATTCTCTGTCTTGGCTTCAAGTAAAACACAAATAATGATGGAGAGCTTGTATTATTCTGTATCCATCCTGAGCTACATGGTTTAGGGAGCTGCATTTGTGCAGATGCAAGGAGGTGCTCACCAGCACATGTATTCTGCTCACACAAGATGGATACCTGGTATTTTGGTTTACTCCTGACACCTAGAATAATAGCTCACATCTTCTGCCAGAGATGAATGACTGTAAATGAGTGTTTAAGAGACTCAACTTTATCACTGATTAGACAGGCGTTTGTTTTTTTTTTTTGCCACTTAGTCTCCTCCACCAAACTGAAACTACTCTCCAATTTCCACCCCTTTCCATTTTGTTTGGCAACATAAATAGAAATACGTGATCCAGTGTATGCTTCTGAATTTATAAAATATACACTAGGTAGTCAGGTTTTTAGCAGTAGCATAGGTCTGGGGAACTTTGAAGCACTTTACAACTTCTTCAGTAAGAGAAGATTCTGCAGAGTTGAAAGTGATGCCTTTTTGTTGGTTTCCTTTGTAATCATAACATCAGCCAAAATCAGCAACACAGTAATGCAGACAATTATCAGAATGATTAAACAGAGAAATCTAGGAGATGGATTGGGAGACATGACCTACTGGTAACAAGAGGCACATTCAGCTTGTCATTTGGCATTTGTCCATAACTGCTATGTCCTGGACTTCAACAGTGTTTTGATTTCCCAAATCTTTCTCCCTTCACCCCAGCAGCAGCTCCTTCTCTCTTTTTCAGCAGCTGAGTTGGAAGCACATATCAGGATATGTGTGTTTGCTGTCCCATGTGATGGGTTGGTGTATTTACTTCTCTCAGCACAGCAGCAGTGTCAGCAGTACAAGCAGCAGAGAGCTCCTGTCATCCAGGGCTTCATTTGATGTCTCTGTTCCTCCTGTAGCACTGATAGGCAGGGGTTAACATGACACATGACCCTAGTGCAGGTGGGATAGATTTTACCTTTGGCAGGTGGGCAGTCACTTTTTGCAAAGAATTCCTTCTTCTTGCCTTTATGGAAGAGTTTGTCTTCCTTTTATGACTTGTTTCTTCTGTTTCAGCCTGTAAATCGCTGGCTCCGTGAAGTATAGGAATTCTGCTATATTCTGATGGCTGACTGCTCTTTTCCCACTTCTTACATGGTATTCCTGCTTGAGGAACCAACATAGGAAACAGAGGGCTTGTAGGCTCCTTGTAAATCACAATTCCATGCCCTTTTACTTGTTGAAGGCTAAGTCATTGCTTCACAGGCCACACAAGTAAGTCCCAAAGCTAATTTATGGTGCTAAGGCAGGGAGATCTCTATTTTTAGACAACTCATCTGAAGAATCCCCTGTGAGAAGATATGGTTTATGAAAAAAGGTGCAGCCATGTATGGAAAGGGGAAATGAGATGATCATAGATGTGTAAGCTCTTTCCCTGAGACCTCATGGCATTATTCCACCTGGCTATGTTTCTCTTCAACAGTTTCTCCTTTCTTTAGTCTTTTTATTTTTGTTTCAAACCTCATTAATTCATCCTTTTTTTCTTAGGCCTCAAAGCGTCCTGTTTCATCTCCCCATCATAGTGTGCTTTTAAAAGGACTTATTATGAAGGAGAATTATGCACACCTTCTCCCTCTCTTGCAGGCCAATGTATGCATGTCTTTGATAGCAGAAACCTCTTTAGAATCACAAAGCTGGAAGATGACTTGGTAAAGAGTCTCTTCCAAAACACCAAATTTTGTTACTGTTAATATTAACCAGTGATTCATTGGGCTCTTTCCAAAATTAAGAGAGTACTGAATCAAAAAGCTGGGGCAGAGAAGGGTTGGATCTAGAAAAATAAATGGAAACAGTCTTAGAAATAGTTTATTACCAACCATGTTAGTAATCTGTCCTGTTACTGTCTACTAATAGAATGAAGCTGGTAGAAGTTCACCGGTATTTTCAGAGAACAGCATGTCAAGGTTTTAACAATATATATACTTCTGAAAATCATGCAAAGTATGAAATTTGGATCCTTTCTTGCTGTTGTCAAGACTTCACTGATGGCATCAAAGTCAGGTTTTTACTCTAAATATCAGAATACTTCTTTGAATTTGTGTAGTGCTAGTTCATCCTTTATAAATCTCTATAAATACTGGGTACAGAGCTCTTACATATACCATTTGTAATTAATAGGATGCGCATGCATTTGCACTTAAGGCACAAACATTGAAAGAAAAATTATTTGGTATTATATCATTGTCCTAGTTTTAAATGAATGACAGCTTTTATGTTATTGTGTACACTCCGTTTAAGAGAACTTTTACAGGTTGCATCTCTGGAAACAGATAGAATTTCAGGCCTAGAGTTTGCTCTGATTTATGGGAGGATTTCTTCTAACTGCTGCATGTTGAAGATTTGAAACTTGGCAGCCAAAGCCTGTAATTTTTCCTATGAATATTAATTCTGTAGTAACAGTTCTCAGCCTGTGCTGCTTACAGAGAACAGTTTTCGTTTATTTTACTCCTTATGTTTTTTTTCCCTTCAGCTGAAAAAAAAAAAAAAAAAAAGAGGAATGGGCTAAATGGGTTGGATAAATAATTTACAGCAAGTTTTTATTTTCTCTTTTTTTTAACATGAAGAAGGTAAAAGGTCAACAATGTTTCCCGAGTATGCTCTGGTCTTATAGAGGTTTTCAATCCACAGATTCTAGAAGAGGCTGCTAATGGGAGGAAGGTTTAATAGCAAATTCCAGATGGTGTCTGTACACATGAAGAAAATACCTGCATGTCTTTATTTCAGTCATTATCCCAAACAGTGCAAGGGATAGCAAATCTCTACAGCAATGGGTAACTCTCAAAGCCTTTCACAGCAGGATGGTCTTGGCAAAGGAAAGGTCATGGTTATGGGTTTTGACAAAGAGTTCCTGAGAGGCTCTCTTTTCTTCCAAAAGTCTGGATTTTCCTTTAATCTTGTATTACTGTTCAAATACACTGAAGATCATAACTGTTCTGAAGAAAATCCTGAATATGAGGTGTGTCCAAGCAGAATAGCTATCATTCATTCAAGTTCATGAGACAGCAAGTTCTGCAAACCAGAGAAACTGATAAACTCATTGTGCACAGCTAGCCAGGAACTGAAATTGCTGTTTCTTTGGAAATGCTGACATTTCAAGGAGGAAAATGCAATTTGTAATAAGAACAAGATACTAAAAATGTGACTCCTGCTCTAAAATGAAAATAGTCTGAAAGCATACTTGTGGAATAAAAACATTTTAATTTGGTAGACTTCAGAAGCTTTTATATGACTTGCATACTTAGAGTCATTTCGTTTCAGTTCCATATTTGATAAAAACTTGAAGAGTAATCAAAAGCATGGATAGATAAATGGTATGAAAAAGGAAATCTAAACACATAATATACAAGACATGCAAAATAAATATGGGATATAAGCAAGCACATAAACAATTACATACACATTACTTATTTATATACATTGTGCCAGTCCATGTGTTTTCTAAAATACTGTCTTAAAAATATCACTGATGCCATTGCATTTTTCAGGAGTTTTAATGTTATGGGCTCCACCTGTACAAATTAATAAAATGGGTTGGGAACTGTAACAAAAGGTTTTCAGACCCTGAGGCACAACTTGGAGGTATACCACTAGCTGCTCTTGTACTCCATAACTGACCAGCTACATGTGAACAAACTTCTGTCTTTCAAACCATACTTTCCGACCAAGGCCAAAACTGTTCCTGCAGTTTTATCAGCCATTCAATAGTATGGACAGCCAAAGGACGGTACTTTGGCCTATGCTTCGTTTCTTTTTAGTATGTTCATACAGATGTGGCCATAGTCTCTATGGACTATTCCAGGAGAGAAGGGCCCAAATTTCTTTCCTGAAGATATGATTTTGGAAAGAACAAACAGGTCTTGCAACTGAAAATCTGGGGAAGGATTAAGGGAAAGCCATCAAGAAGAGATGTGTGAGAGATCATTGAAGTCTCAAGGCCTGACTCTGAATTTGTCCACATGCCTCAGGATAAATGGCATAAATGACATGAAAAAGTGTGAGATATCCACAGACAGCAGCTGGCCAGAGATCCAGAATTAGATTCCCAGCCAAAATACAAAAAACAAAAGAGCTCACAGACTAAATGCATAGTCATCTACCTTCCAGACTTTAGGTCAACTTTTTAAAAACTTAGTCCTTCAAGCAATATTTAATCATGGATCAGTCTTGTTCTTTTTAGAGTGTAAGGGTATGTATTAAAGCAATATGGTCAACTTTTTACTCCATTGTAATAATATATACAGTGATTTTGTGACATACCTATTATCATTTATATACAGCATTCAACTGAAGATGATTTATGTCTCCCACTGCTTCTGTCAACCAGTTATGACAAGTGTCCTTGCCTTATTCTTCAGGTTTATAGCATAGCAACCTTACTGAAGATCATCCTGTTGAGCTGACGGTGGTAGGGGAGAAGGCACCAGCTGTATCCCATCTGATGGAAACTTTTATAACAAAACTGCCCTGGCGCTACCTAAACCTCTGCAGTTTTCCAAAACAGTAGTCTTTTTTTACTTAACTCACAGCAGAAATGATGCATGAAGATTGCAGGACTGCCAAATGTATGTAAAGATCCTGTCAGTGTAGATTTTCTTAAAAAAGCATATAGGAGCTCAAGAACCCTGAAGGTGTTTTCCAGGGTTTGTTTATACAATATAGCACATAAAGAATTCAGTGACAGAGCAGATTCACCCTTACTATACTTTGTATGCAGATCAGTCCATGATTAATGATTATTAGGTGCAAAGCCCCTCTTAATGCAACATTATCACTGAGAAAGCACATGTAAGAGCATATGTATTAGAACTATCTTAATTTCTACATCACCTTTTCATTCACTTGCATTCACAGCTGGGTTTCCTTCTCACTTGCATCAGCATGTCTCTGGAGTTGGTCCAGTGATGAGGCAGTCAAAAGTGTAAATGCAACAGTGACAGATACCTTTGTCAGACTGTTTTCCTGTATATTCGATGGCTGACACCAACACCAAGCATATATGCATATGCAGAAACTGATGTGGAAGGGTAGCCTTGCCCAGCTAGCAAGTGGGGCAGATAAGGGTGTGGGATTGTGATAGAACGTGCAAATATTTCTGGCATTTGTTTTTATGGTGAAAGATATTTTCTCATATGGCACAGAAGGCAAATGTGGACCAAGTAGCTAGTGTAAGTAAAGGAATAGAATAAAAAGGAAAATGAGGAAGGAAAAAGATGAAAAGAACAGCAATAAGAAACAGTAATAAATAGGTCTGTGATCAGATTCCAGTAATACTCTCTATCCCCTTAAATAAATGTTATCGTACAATGCTATGACTCAAATTCTTTTCTTGTCCTTTCCTCATATAAGGCATGTAAGACTCACAGCTGAGAGCAGTCTCTATGTACAGTCTATGGTACTTTTGCCACTCAACAAATTGATCTTTTCTCTCTCTCTCATGACTATCTAGAATAGTTAGGATATGTGAGTGCCTGAAGTTACAGGTGGGAGGAATCTGGCCAATGTATTTAAATGTGAAGTCCTGGATCTCACTCTGAGAGGCTGGAGAGCATATGTTGTGCAGTATTTTGCTTTTTCATTTGAAGCAGAGGGCATTCAGCACCTTAGGGAAGGAGCTACTTTAAAAAGGCAGCAGCGGGTCAGATGTACTCTATGTTCACCCACACCAACATTGTTTAGAGTTTAGCTCCTTTGCCTTAAGGATTCCCCCACGTATGTTTAGGAAGCTGTAACTATACTTCTGTAGTGACATATTTCTTTGATATTTATTGTCCTTTCAAAAATAGTTTTCAAATAGAAGTGAATAGAGAGTCTCAGGTTTTGTATCAACCGCTATTGCATTGTTACTCTGCTGAAACAGAAAGCTGCTCCAGTGGAGCCAGAGAATTGAAGGTGACCTGCTGGAATAGCATTGCTTCCTAAGTTTTGGAGAGGACCCAGGCTGGTGGTGTATGCATAAAACCACACAAGTACGTGCACAGAACTAGCACACTAGATACAGGGGACTTCTAGCTCAGAGCAAGAGTAAAGCCATTTGAAATGCAGATAAATTGAGAATATAGCTGAGAGAGACCTTCTCAGCAGGCTACTAGCAACATCAGAGATATGTTGAGGAATCTACAGAAGCAACATACCTGCCACAGGCTCATTTTATCACCAGCAAGTTAGGCAGGAGGATTGATGGGGAAGAAGAGAGCATTAGTTTACCAGATGGTTGTAACCATTAAGCTTGATCTTGGACACAGAATAGACCAAATAGTTTAGCCTGAACCTACCTCCTAGAAAAAAAAAAAAAATCTGTCTTGATTTTAAAATCTTTGTCAACAATTGTTCAGTTGTCCCCAAGACTAATAATAATCATCACAATTTGCAGTGTATATCCTGCTCGAGTCCTGAGTCTATTGAACTTCAGCTTCCAGCCATGGGCTCTTGTTACTCCACCTTCTGCTAGACTGTAATCAAGTCTCCTTTAAGCTTCTTCTATCAAAAATGAAAAAGATTTTGCTACTCTCGTGTTTCACAATACAGGACAATTTCCAATTATTTAATCATGCCAGGTCTCTTCTCAAACTACTACTGGTTTTGCCCTTAAACTTCAAGTATTACAACCACCCACAATATACTACAGCCATTTCCCCACTAGAGTCCAAAACAGTAATAATAAAGCCTCTCTTCTTCCACTTCAGATTCCCTGGTTTACACAGTCTTCAGTCTAAATCACCTTTCCTTACTGCATTATTCTGAGATCTCACATTCACCTGATTGCCCACCAAATCTTTTCAAGAGCTCCTGGCCCAAAAAGAGAAGCCTCTATAAATCTTTAAAAGATATTTCACTTAATGTTTTGTCTTAGATGTATCAATTCAGCTTCTGCTGTGACTAGAAAACAGAAGAGATGTTGTTATGTTTTCCCATCATACCCAGAGACATCTGTTCTGTTTTGGAAAGCAGTTGTTCTTATGGACCATGACAAATTCATCTTCTGGGTTCTCTAGGTGTTTTTGGGAGAATGAGAAGGTCATGGATCAGCATTCTTTAAAACAGAAGTCAAGCCTCCCACAACAGTCAAGAGCAAAACACTTCAATCACACAAAGATTTCAATTTTTTAAATATATACACCAAAGAGTAGCATGCTTCAGAAAAGTTTTGGGAAAGTGACTGAAAACTCCTCATCCTCCTCCTCATCTCACTCCTCCATCCCCCCGATTCTCTCCAAAGTCACTAGACAAGGGGTGTCAAACTCATTTTCAGCAGGGGCCACATTAGCCTTGCGATTGCCTTCAAAGGGCCGAATGTAATTTTAGGGCTGTGTAAATGTAACTACTTCTACATGTGTACAGTTCTAAAATTACATTCAGCCCTCTGAAGGCAACTGCGAGGCTGATTTGGCCTCTGCTGAAAATGAGTTTGACACCCCTGCACTAGACTGAGAGCTCTGGTCTGTTCAAGTAATACTGAGACTAGTTAAGCTGTGTACCTTAGCAAAGTACTATCCATCTGCCTCAAAAAAAAAAAAAAAAAAAAAAAAAAAAAAAAAAAAAAAAATCCATACATTAACTAACATTTTGGAAAAAAACTCTATGGAGCCTCTCCTGAGGTGTGGCCGCAATTGTTTGTGTTTACAAGAAGAAAGCTGGTTGCACTTTGAATATTACCACTTTTCTCCTCCATTTTGTACATTTCCTTCTTTTAAAGCAAAGAAATCTCTGTGTGTGTCATATAACGACATGTTATTAAATGACATTATCTGGCAGATCAACTGCAGTTCTCATGCAGCTAACTAGTGGGTTATCAGCTGATGGCTGAGCAACACGGTCACAGACCGTGATCATCGCTTTAACTGTTCAGGGGACTTCTAAATCATCTTTCTCTGGAAGCAGATTTTACATCTACTGTATTCATTTCCAGAGTATGGAAGACAGAAAAACATTTGAGGGGATATATTTAAGTCACTGCTAAAAAACACCCACCAGAACATTTACAATGTGCTATTTTCACATCTTCCTGAGTTATTTTTCTTCTTCTACCCCAGGAAGGCACATGTTCCTTAGTGAAGCAAACACAGGGCTATGTCTCAGTAAGAGAACACCGAAATAGTTCCATTAACAGCAGTTAACTACCATGATTTAGCCCGTCTGGAGTTTTCATCCATAATGACATGTTTGAGTGTTTCCACACAAACCATTTCACTGAGAATTGGTGTATATTTGTGTCTGGACATGTGTGCATCCATTAGAGTATATAGATGCGTACAGGTGCATTAATGTGTTTCTGTGCACTAGCATCCAAAAAATAAGTAAAATATTTTACAGTCATATGTGGATAACTGAACTGGCTAAGTAGATTTCCTCCAAACTTATGTCCCTAAATTACCTATGAGCAAAACCCACAAGTATTAAAACTGTCAGCACAAAGGTAATTTAGATGAAAGTTATAAGCTACTGCAAATTAGAGCGTGGAATGAGAGTACCTCTCCTGTGAGAGAAGTCCAATTTCACCTGGCTTTGGCATTAATTTTTTCAGGGAGAAATTACCTTCAGAACTGACTTCAAACATTAAAAAAAAAAAAAAAGTGTAGAGAATAAATAAATAAATACAAATGCTGATAATAATTAAAATCATAAGTAAGTTCAATAATTTAGATTTCAAGCATTTTAAAGGTAGAATCTGTCAAGGAAACAGCTGGGAAGAAGACTAACTAGAAGCCATATTTACAAGGATAATCTTTAATTATGGATCACATTGAATCAATTAGTGTTATAGTTAACTAGATATTTGTAAATCCAAAGACAATTTTGGTTCATGGGTGAATAGAGTGCACTCTATGAATAAGTTGCCTTTGCTTTTATTTTATGTATTTGAAATACAGCAGAATCATCTTATGTATCGTGAGATTTTTTTGTTTTTTCTTAATGTACCAGCTTCTGAATGCGTTCATTTTTTTTTAAACTGTACTGAATATTAATGCTGTGTTTAATTATAATCCATTAATCCTAAGCAGCACTGATGTTTCTTCATACAAAATTGCTAGGAAGAAATATTCATTGATTTGATTATTTTCTGCTTCTCTTATTTATGTTTTGTCATTCTTGCTGTTGCCAAAACACAGTTTTGTTATTTTTCTTTTGACAATGTATGAGTATTATTAACCCATGATAAGAATGCAGCAGACAAAGAGGGAAATCTGTTTTTGTTTTAGCAGTAATTTTAAACACTGCAATAGCCTAGCAGGCTAAATTGCTGAGGTGTTCTAAAATTGTGGCTAGAGCCCACTACATACTACACGTATGTAGTTTCTACACTTTCTTTTCTTAAGTTTATACGATGTTTTATCTAAAGCTTGCTGAAATCGGTGTAAACTTTTCCACTGACTTCCACTGAATTTTGATTCACGGTCACATTGCTAGGAAAGGCCTAACCCCAGATCTTCCAGCACTCACGGAGAATGTGATTTATAGATCAAATAAAGATCAGCCACAATTTATGACTTCCTGCCCTGTCATCTGACTTTCCACGGCTAATGATGGAAAAAGACACGGCAAAGCAGAGCACTGAATGGTGAATATTGGACACACAGTTCTTCTCTATGGTCTCCGTTTGCACCGTTTGCTCTCCATGTGTGAGTCTTATTTACTCACTGTCAGTCAACATAGCTTTCATGTAACATGTCCCCTCAGAATACTGATGGGGGCCACAGATCTTCTCTCTACCTAATGATCTACACCAGGGGTGTCGAACTCATTTTCACTGGGGGCCACATCAGCCTTGTGGTTGCCATGTAATTCTAGGATTGTATAAATGTGACTACTCCTACATTTATACAATCCTAAAATTACATTCAGCTGTTTGAAGGCAACTGTGAGGCTGATGTGGCCTCAGGTGAAAATGGATTTGACACCCCTGATCTACACAATCTATACATCCAAGATGAGCTGTCAGCTACAGCTAATAGTATTCAGCTGCATAACACTGATCATCATCAGCAGAGTGCATTATCCACAGCCAAGGGTCTTTTGTGTTTATTGGGAATACACACTCCATCACTCAGTCCTGGAGCTGCTTCTTTTTCTCATGCCTTTCCATTTTCCCTTTACCTTTTGTCTGCATACTGTGTTACTTTCAGGCCCATGGTGCCTGTCTGCACCTGCTCTTTGCAGTTAGACTGGTGTCTGAGGGAAATGGAGAAAGTTGGATTTCAGTGGTTGGCTATACCAGCTCAAATCTGGAATAGCCTCTCCAATGTCAGTGGAAGACTTCATCTTTAAAGCAGTGGAGAGTAGAATTTAGCTTGATGCTCCACTGCCTGTCCCTACCACTGCATAAACCCACTGGAGATACCTCTCTGTGGCTCATGTATGTCTATACAGGACGAAGATTAAGGGGAAGGATGAATGAGACTGTATTTGCAAACAGTTGTGAAAAAACAAGCTTTCTTTGTAGCCTTGATTTTGCTTTCTGTGAGGCAGTGCTCACTGTTTGTAGTAAAAAAGGTCTTGTGCTCTGGAAGGTTAATAGTACTGTTTAGGCTTGTTTGTTAAAATGAGTCAATTCCTGTTTAAGACAAGTTCCATTTCCTGTGCTAGAACTTGTTAGCATTTAGCAGAGAAGGGAGAAATGCCAAATAGACACTAATAGCCTTCATTAGCAATTAATTATAAGGAACAGTTATGAATCTAAATCAACATCAGCAACTAATGAATTCATCTTTGCCATGTCATGAAAATGCCTAATGGATATGGTGCATACATAACTGAACAACGCAAGGTAACTGTAACTTAGCAAGCAAAAGGCTGGTTGTTGTGACATCCTGGGTTGACCATGCTCCACCTGAAGTTAACCAAAAGGCTCCTGATACCTTCAGTAAAAGCAAGTGTGGCAGTGCCCTCTGTCATGGAAGAGAGATAATATTTATTTTATAGCTTTGACCTAGTCTTTTGTGACAGAAAAAGACAAAGTAAGGGACATTCAATCAGGGGATGTTGATACAGAGCTGAGTAGAGACTATCAGAAATGTCTAAGAAGTTTAGATTCTAGGCTCTAGACATCAGATTTATATGCTATTAATAATGTGTTACAGAGACCAAGAGTGAAACATTCATATGATCAAAAGCTGTCAGTGCTTAGGGTAATAATTAAATGATACCTCAAAAAGAATAATATCCATATTTTGGGAAAGCAAGTACTGGGCATTTGCATGTGTCTTTCTACAGCTGTACTCAGTTATTGATTTCAAACCAACTATTTTTAAAAGAGATAGTACAATAATAGCACAATGAGCTATTAATGTTTCGATACCATGGCACATCTCAGGAGACAGAATCAGGAAGCAGAACAGATTTTCTCCTTCTTAACATTTTAGCAATTAGCAAAATAAGTATCATTCTATTCCTGTTTTGCTATTGATCTGAAGGCATTGTGTAAGAAGGGATCTGACCTAGGGAATTAAGATTCTCTTTCTGCTTGTGAGGGGGGGGCGATGTCTTTTCTTTCATGTTTCTTCCATTTGTCATTTTATGCTGTGCATGTGTACTTTGTAGGGAAGTAAGACCAGTGGCAAATCCCAGATGTCAGTTAGCATCATATACCTAGTCTGTTATTAAGATACCACATAAAAGATCACAACCTTCTAATTTACAGCTATCCTCAATGTTGTATAACCTCTGTGTTTCACTGGTTCAATTTTAGAGTCTGTCTTAAAGTTTTATCATGGAACTGAAAGATAACACAATGGAACTACTAACATTGATGGTGTTTTGAAGTAAGGGTATTTGCCTGCAGCTGATCTCAGCTAATTGCAAGACTGCTACCAGAACTCTGCTGCACCATGTTCCTGGGGCTAGCAGGTTCAAATCAGCATAATTAAAATTTAAATCCATCAGACCGTGGTCATTTGCACTGGTCTCATAGTAAAGCCTGACATGCCCATGTTGTTACTTGAAAACACACAAAAGCACAGCACTATCTACTTTGTAAAATTAGAGGTAGGAATGGGCAGGTGCTGATGCAGTTTGGTGTTTATTTAATCCTTTTGCTCTGAGATAAACAGCTTTCATTCAGACAAAATCACCTTTGATTGACACATATATGTTCCATTCCATTTGAACTTCCTGAGCAGACCCACTCTAGATTGATGAAACCTCAGTCAGGTTCAGTGCAGTTTCCTCTTTTCCTTATCTGTAGAAGGATTCAACTTAGAAATCCCCAGGACCCTGTCATTGGAAGCTTTATCTTCTGTGGGACAAAGAGAGTCTTCTAGAGATGCAGGCTCTGGCCTATCTAGCTTTCTCTTCCCATTTATCTTCTGGAGTTACTGGGGTGCTCCTCCTATTCTTTATTTTCACAGGAAATACTCTCTGTCATTGTTAATGCTTCCATAGCAAAGTCCATGTGGCATGGCACTACAGTGCCTGGCCTTGGCCCTGAGGTGTTTCTATATCAAGGTTAGTCAAAGATTAAGGGAAGCTGAAAGAAAAGAATGATGATTCGGGTGTAAGCAAAAGCCAACTTGATTTAGGGAAGTGAGCAGAATTAGGACTGCAAGGAGGATATAAATGTGGATTGGGTGGAAGATCTGCAAACTCAGAAATTTGTATTGTATGCAAGAATGATGTGAGAGAAAACACAGAGGTGATAATACACCCTCTGCTTTAATTACACAAATACCACATACTTGGACTACACAGTGTGTGAAACTCTTCTGTTTCTCATAAAACAGAAACTCATGAGCTTTCAGTGTTCCAGTTCATCCCATCTCCAGAACTGGCTGATCTCACCATGACCAAGTACTTCTCTGGCTGTCCTGGTGACCTCTCTACCACTTTCTTTTTATTTTCTGGCATCCTGTTGCCTATATGAAGGGAAAAACTGCTCCTAAATACTGTGGCTGGGTTATCGCAGAATCCTGAGCTTCCACAGGGCATTTGCCTCTTTATCTTATCCTTTGCAACCCTGCCAGTTGGTGCTTCCCCGATACTACTGTTCTCTTATTTTCACTCTTCCTGTTTTTAAAGAAGACCTTAGCCACATTGGTGTATCAAAAAAAAATAAAATAATAATAATAATAACAATAAATCCTTCCAGATGTCTTCTGAAGTAGTGTTACTCTTTGCTCTTGTTTTCCTGTGCTCCAAATTTTGAGTTTTTCCTCTATTCATTGAAGGGGGATTTCCCCAAATTACCAGATTTTATTCCAATTATTTGTTTAGTTGACATTTTAATAGTTAGCAATTTCTTCTCAGTGATTTCCAATGCTGGATTTTTTGTAAAATGTGTGGTGAGAACAATTAAATATTTACAGTTGCAAACATACATCATTTTCTACATATTTTACATCAGGTAATGCCTGCAATTTTCCTTGGGGTGGGGGCTGGATGGGAAGGCAGCATTTTCTGAATCAAGGACACTAATACAGAACTTTGAAGGAGCAGGAAATTTTCAAGGACGTAAGACTCTGAAATAGTCAATCCCCTTTCAAGGCAAATCAGCCTAGTGAAAGCCAAATGCTTACTTTGTATCTCAAGTTAATCCATCGATCACTGTGGATTTTTAATCCACAATGCCACTCTGCATTAGAAATTACATATAAAATTCCTTCAAAATATCAAAATACGGATCAAAAAAGCCTTGACACTGAACTGAGTCTCACCTCTTAAACTGTATGGGTAGCACAGAGGGATTAAGTTCATTAATACATACTGTAACTGGTGTTTCTGAAGGACTAGGTTATCTTTTGCTGGGCATTCCACATTTCTCTAGGATCACCAACATTTTAAAACCTTTGCTGTGGCTTTTAGCATGCTGGAGGCATATTAATAACCCATAATATTATCCTACCTGTTTGTAAATTTTGAGTTGAAAAGACAGACTTAATTTCCTATAGGTACCAAGAATAGAAAGTTTGGATGGTTTCTTTTTGTCTTCACAAGCTAACCACCTTTTTGTTTCATACAAAATAAGAAAAACTAATTTCACAGAATTAACTTGAAAATCGTTTTCTGAATAATTCATTCTGGAACATCTGGCTGACTCATAGAGGCTTTGCTGCTGCAAGAAACTTTCAAGCCTAAATTACTTTTAACATATCTGCATTTCCTTTTATTATTAATAGGATGGACAAGTTTCACACTGGTTTGTGACAACATGTGCAAATGAAATTAATGTTGTGTGAACTGCAAGTTTTCTTCTATTGAGAGCTTTATTTCCACTGTCATTGAACTCAGGGAGGAGGGAACAATTTTTTTCTTATGACGAAAACAGCTGGCTTAACATACTACCATCTCCATTAGGCCGTTTGGAAACCTCTTATTAATATTTGTTGGAGTTAAAATGTTTGTTTCTAGTCTAATACAGTACATGTATTTCATAATTCTTGTGCAGAAGCAAAATAAATTCATCATTCAAGTCAATTAAGCAGAGAAAAGAGAGGATAAATATATAGTTTGCTATAATTCGATAAGCAAATCAATTTACTATGTCAAGAGGTATCTCCCCAGATCTGTGCTCTGAAATTGTGTTAAGTAGTCTTTAAAAACACATGTTGAGAAGCACCCAAGCCAGCTTACTACCTGACACTGAAAAATTTCACACTTTTTCTTAGTGTCTGTCTCTTGTATCTCAACGCATTTTGCAAACAAGCCGTGTTTGCTGTTCTATGTGTAGAATGCACTCCTCCAAATGATACACAACAGCCAAGCCGAACATGGCACAGCAGGGTTACAGCTGCAGGCAGTTAAAACTCTGTCAAAGGAATGTGAGGTATGAAGGTGACAGTTAATATATAATAATATTAGCTTTTTTAGTACTCCCATGAATTAATGGGTATTAGATGCAGTATCAGCTTCTAATTATCACATATTTATTATTGGCACTGTGGGCTGGAATCTGGTGTACAGAGAGGCATGGCTGTTCATAGGCTACCATAGCAAAAAGACTGCTGGGTCCAGGGACCTGAGTAGCTGTAGTGACTTGAATGCCCTTTGCCACATGGGCTGGGCTGCACAAGCTCTGTTGGGAACACTGGGGAGAACACGCTTCTGATTCTCACCCACCTTGTGCAATCTGCAGGCCAGGCAGCATGTGGGATCCAGAGGGGTGGTAGATGCCCCATCCCTGAAGACATTCCAGGACAGGCTGGACAGGGCTCTGAGCAACCTGATCTAGTTGAAGATGCCCCTGCTCATTGCAGGGGGGTTGGACTAGATGACCTTTAAAGGTCCCTTCCAACCCAAACTCTTCCATGATTCTATCATTCCATCCCACCCCAGACCTGGCTGGTCCCCATGTACTCATCCCTATGCCCTCCAAGGGCATCTATAAGCAGAGTGCCCTCTCAGGGTGCTCTGCCTGTTCACCATTCCATACAAGGGCAGAGTCTGAGCCTGGATATCTCTGCTTTTCATAGCAATTACAGTTACCAAGTTTGTGTAATTAGCAGCTAAGTTAATTCTTGACTACTCATAGCCTTCAGGTGCAGCTTCTGCACAAGTCCTTCCAGGAGCAAGCTCTGCCTGTCACCTGGAGGGAACAAAAGGGAATCTCAGGAACAGACCAGACAGCAGGACTAAACTGAGTCTCAGTGACCGATGGGGAGTGAATAAAATAGGCTACAAGAAGGATTATGGAGGCTTGAGCATAAAGACTTTCATTAAAGGCACAACAGTTTCCTTTTTTGTAATTATAAAATGCAGCAGCTCAATACCACGTCAAACTGAGCAAAACACTCCCACCTTGAAAACTGAAAGACTTGAAAATGCCCTGCAAAAAGTCATCTAGAAAGCATAGGGATGCTGGGTAAGGTAAGAAGTGGGAGAAGTCTCTAGCCACTAGCCAGGAGGCAAAACAACCTGCTGGAGGCAGTGGCAGCTGCCCCTTCCCACTTGTGTGGAGCCAAAAAAATCCAAATCCAGCCTGTAGCCAACATATCCTGCCCTTCTGCATGGCTATATGTTCTTCTGAAATACCAGCTGTCACACAGAAGTGCAATTCTCAGGCTGGAAAATAGGTACGAGCAACTGTTCTTGTTTGTGAGCTGTTGCATAAATACACTTATAGAGAGAAATAGGTCAGAGGAGATGCAGCCCATAGAACTTCAGAAGCCGAATTACAGAAATTATTGTGCAAAGTGCTACCTAGACTTCTGAAAATGATCATGAAATTGCAAATATCCTCATTAAACTGAAATACTGTCCCAATAAAGAGCTTTTTATATCAGACATCCTTTCAAGAGTACTGATAAACATTGAAAGCAGGAAGCTGCAGGAAGAAGAGTTTGAAGTAAATGTGATTTAAGTGCTACCTATTACTGATATGAAATTTGACAAGTTTGAGCAAAAAATGTAAAATAACCCAACTTCACAGCAGCTTGAGAGAGTTATCTTAAACTGGAGTTAATAAGAAATAGCCTGAGCACCATGAACTATACAAAAGACGTTGGGATTATGGAGATGAAATAGCTCTGTGTGATGGGATTTTTTATTAGAAAGAAAGATTGTCACAATAGGATATCACAAAAGGTCAGTAATGTGGCGCAAAATCCACGTGGGATGTTAAATAGAGTGGAGCTCACAGTATTTGATACTGGTCACACAAAGGAGGCTGAACAGAAGTCCATCCAGGCACAAACAACACTGCTGGAGATATGGTATCCAAGTGTGAAATCTATAGTACATTCAGGGAAAACATGTCAGAGAGTCAGTGACACTATGTTTAGTTCCTGATTACCCCGAGGCCATGTATGGCACAGTCTGAATTAAAAACTTCATATCTTGAATACTTGAATCCACAGTAAAGGAGTCTAAGAACATGCTTTACATCATTTTTTTCTGAGCTAATCAGTTTCAGAAGTGAGAGGGAAAAGAAAAAATCTTTACTTTCACCTGTTGAGCTAAATAAACTGAAGGTAAACATCCCTGCAACCATGGTACAAGATCCCTGTTCCAGGCAGTGGGAATAAAGGATGTGAATGACAAACACACTCTGGAAGCGGAAGAGTGATGAATTTCAGCCAGCAGATATCAGCAGCACATGCCCATGTCCACTTCAAGGCTAACAGAAAGACACTGAATTTATGGTTATAAATAACCATGGGTGGGTGGGTGTCAAGAGGATGTGACCAGACTCTCTTCGGTGGTGCCCAACAACAGGATGAGGGGCAATGGACACAAACTGAAATACAGGAGACTTACATCTGGGTAGGAACAACCCCAGGTTCCAGTATAAGTTGGGGAATGACCTGTTAGAGAGCAGTGTAGGGGAAAGATACCTGGGGGTCTGGTGGACAGCAGGATGACCATGAGCCAGCACTGTGCCCTTGTGGCCAGGAAGACCAATGGCATCCTGGGGTGTATCACAAGGAGGGTGGTTAGTAGGTCGAGAGAGGTTCTCCTCCCCCTCTACTCCGCCCTGGTGAGACACCATCTGGAATATTGTGTCCAGTTCTGGGCTCCTCAGTTCAAGAAGGACAGGGAACTGCTGGAAAGAGTCCAGCACAGGGCAATGAAGATGATAAAGGGAGTTAGGCATCTCCCTTATGGGGAAAGGCTGAGGGAGCTGGGTCTCTTTAGCTTGGAGAAGAGGAGACTGAGGGGTGACCTCATTAATATTTACAGATATATGAAGGCTGAGTGTCACAAGGATGGAGCCCGGCTCTTCCTGGTGACAACCAATGATAGGGCAAGGGGTAGTGGGTACAAACTGGAACACAAAAGATTCCACTTAAATTTGAGAAGGAACTTCTTCTCAGTGAGGGTGACAGACACTGGAACAGGCTGCCCAGGGAGGTTGTGGAGTCTTCTACTCTGGAGGCATTCAAGACCTGCCTGGACGCCTTCCTGTGTAACCTCATCTAGGTGTTCCTGCTCCAGCAGGGGGATCGGACTGGATGATCTTTTGAGGTCCCTTCCAATCCCTAACGTTCTGTGATTCTGTGTGTGATTCTGTGATTCTGTGAAATACAGGAGATGCCGTCTGAGTATCAGGAAACACTTTTGAACTGTTAGGATGACAGAGTACTGGCAGAAAGGTTGTGGATTTTCCTTCTCTGGAGACATTCAAAACCCTCCTGGACACATTCCTGTGTGATCTGCTCTTGGTGAACCTGCTTTATCAAGTGAGTTGGACTAGATGATCTCCAGAGGTCCCTTCCAACATAAACTATTCTGTGATTCTGTGAACCAAAATCAAGAGGAGGTTGCAATCTCTTTCCCGTAAGCAAACAGAAAGCTTAGCAGTGATCCTGGTGTCACACATTTACTGACTGGACAGGAGCCAGACATTCTAAAGAAATGATGTGCTCACTTCTGGGAAGAGGAGCTGACTGCATGTTAGCAAGTGCACAGCTAGAGAAACAGCGCATTTCAGACTGCTTGCACCAAGACCATCTCAGTGTCTATAGTACATTTAAGCACAGTTTTACCAGAGGTCTTCATGTGTGGCTTCATGTGACTGAGCCCTGGTGCTCAGCCTGTCACCACTGGCACAGTGTGTGCATAAGGGCATGGAAAATAAAGGATGATTAGCTAACACCAGAAGTTACACAGGTTTTAACTGAGATCAGGAAGAGTCCCTGAGTAATTGCAAGTAAGTCCATGCAGACAATTTTTTTCTGTGGTAGCACAAGTTTCAGTAATGCTCCCTGGACCCCATATTGCACACCAGGTTGCACCAGCACTTGCACTGTAGCACCAGTTGTAGGTGCAGCTCTGGGGAGTGTTGGTGTGAGCCAGAGTGGAACTGTTCCGGCTTTGCTTTTTTTGAATTCAGTTGCTCCCTTCAATGGCAGCGGAAACACTGGAACCGTGGAAAATAGCAGTGGGGAAACGTCACTCTGAAAGTACCTTCTAGCTGGTCAAAGGACTAAAACCAAAATCACTGTACCTCCAAAATGGAGAGTATCTGTGAGTTTCAAGAAATTAACATATGATCTAACTTTGTTATGTCTTTCGGTTTTGTTGATATATAGCTCTGACAGAAACAAAGATCTGATTTTTCTTTTGTATTATTATTTTTTGAACCAATAAACCTTCTTGTACAGAAACTGTTGTATTTGTATTAAAGTTATCATTTATTAGTTTATTTTTCTACTTTTTCCATATGGAAATATTTGCTCTGATGTAAGGCGACTTTTCTATCATTGTATCTGTGCCCATCCTAGAGAAACTCAACTTTCTCTACTATGTTGGTACACACACACCGTCTTGAAATAATCAAGGTCCTGGTCACCACTGAAGAATTTCATAGTCTTTTAAATTCTTTTTTGAGAATCTGAAATCTTATTTTTATCTTTTTTTTTTTTTTTTTTTTTTTTTTAGTTATATTAGGCAATCTAGGGTGGGCAAACTCAAAGAGAATCTCTAATGACCTCCTGCATGAGGCACCACAGCATTTGTGAATTCAGTTTTGCAGCAAGAGCAGAGGTATGAAAATCCCTAATCAGGTTGATGAGTTGCTAGAGACACAAAAAATATTTTTGAAAACAACAACAAAGTCCCCCCCCAAGGATAATGATGTAAATGTCAGAAGTTTCAAGCAAGTAGTCATGATGACAGATGACACACTGCTCAAGTGACTGGAAGCGCTTGCAGTGCTATCTAAATAACAATTTTCTTGCATTGATATGTATTGCATCAGTAAAAGTTAAGAAGAGGCGTAGACAGATATGACAAAGATCTGGCATGCAGAGCAGCCTGACTATGCAGTCCTCATTATGTTTTTTTATTCTAAGATTTTGGTACGTGATATATTTTGCCTCCTGTTTTGATACTGCAGTGCAAAATGCCTCCTTTGCTTCCCCCTTACACCTAGAAAACAGGAAGATACAAACAACAAAGTTTTAAATAAGTAATTCTGTTGTAATTCCCACAAATATGAGTGGCAATTTAGCAAATTACAGGATTTTCTTGAAAATAACTTCCTTAATATCACTACAAGCGCTCTTGTGTTGCAAAGTACTATTCACAGTGCAGATTATATTTGGAGAAATGTAGCATGGAATAGAGGCCAACAAGACAGGTCACCCAATCTCACTCCATTTATTTATTTTAAAGCAATATTTGGCAGTACTCAGATAGTTATGTTATTTTGGCAGCTGTGTTAGGAAAAATGCCCCTTCATTTCAGATTAATTTCATTACCCATCTTTTATTTTACTTGCCTTTTGAATATCTATGTTATCTGATCAACTGTAAAGTGCTATAGAACTTTGTTGTGTTTTTTCTGACTTCTTTTCCTAAGGATTCAAAACTGACTCCTTGACTACTGGGCTGCCCGGACCCCCTTGATCATTGTAGCTTTAGTGGATTTCATTACAGAATAAACTTAAAGTTTGTGTTACTGCTGTGAAAAGTATTTGAAACAATCATAGAAATACAAGAAATCTCAATAAACTCAAAAGTCAGATGACTTTGCTGATTCATGTTCACTGGATCTGATTCATATTGTTCTGTTAAATTAAATAATCTTCCCTATGCCCTTAGTTTCCATAAGTCTGTCTGCCTACCAGTGGCCAGACATTTCAGAGAGGGGTGGAAGAAACGCTGGAAAAGGGGTACCTTCATAATACCCTCTGTCACGCCATAGCCAGTATGTGCACAAAGAATGGAAGCATTATATTGGTTACTGTCCAAATTAAAGCCATGTCCAAAGAGAGATCAATGGATTTGGGTCTGTTTTTCCATTTATCCCTACCCTGCCACTTGGCTTTCCTTTTTGATCATGTAAACCTTTTGAGATTTATTAGATTTTCCACAATGACATAAAGGTGGTTCAAGTGTCAAATGATCCCCTTCAGTGCTCATTACCTGGCACTGGAGAACTGCAGAATCTCATTTGTCATCAAACCCCCTCATCACACCCGTTCCCAAGGTCCTTCTGAAATTCTTCAAATTCGTCTCTAGTCTTGACTAACTCGAATTACTTTGTGTCCTCTGCAAATACCATCACCTCAGGGTCCTGACAGTTGGAGAAGGATCAGCTTATACATTTATGCTCTTTCGAAGCATCCATTCCTGATGACCTTTAAAGTACCAGGCTAAAGAGACCTTTTGTCTAAGAAATGCAGCTATTCTTTACAGTCTCAAAGTCACCCATTGCCACCGTTCTCCTCAGTTATTAACTGTTTTACCACATAATGTAGGTGACACCCTGAGAGTATGAGCACACAAAAGGCTGCATGGTAATCTAAATGGTGAAGCTGAAATTCAGCAGCAACTGCTAGTGCGCATGGATGCATAGAAAACCCAGAGCCATCTTATCAAAATCAGCTATGAGCTCAGGACTTGCTCCAGAAATCAGATTTGTTGAATTTGAATCACAAAGCAAAACTGAGAAGATGTAAAGCAGTGTCTGCAGCAATTTGAAAGCAGGCAGAATATGCCTCCTGTGAAAAATGTCAGTGTCACACAGTTCCAGTTTAGGCAATACTTTGGTTACAATATAACCCAGCAGACTGACGGAGAAAGATAATCTTTGCAGAGGTGTTTGGGATGTGTTTGGAAACAAACTCACAGGAAAAAAATATTTTGCTAATTTGTTTTTGAGTGGAGGGACTACGCTTGAAATATGTGCTGTCTATGTTACTTTGTCTGCATATCTGCCTGTCCTACCTGCAGGCAACCTTCAGAAAAGCCAGGTGTTTGCTATGTTCTTCTAGATAAGAAAAAGCATTGTTGCCTTTATTCTGAGCTTTTTGAACTAAACTGTTCCTCAGTCGTAAGAAACTAATATTAGTTACTTGTGAAACCTTTACCACTCATCTGTCTGTCATGTTAGTGACTGTGAAAATGATCAACATTCCACAAAGAACTTGTGTCCCACCACTACTTGATTTATCTGCTAAACCTTGAGCAATTCTTTATTTAGAAATGTGATTGTTCAGTTGAAGGTTCAAGACCTGAATTATCCACATGTTTTACTGTAAGGTGATGGGAATACAATATTCTATACAGGGAAACACTTGCCTTCCAGGAAAAGCTGAAAATACTTTATGATATCAATAATCTTGGCTCACATTAATTGGGATGCAAATCAGAAAGAACAGTGTGGTAAACATAGGTAAAGAAACACCCTGGATACTTCTATGTTTGTGGGGTTATATTTCTAAACTGAGAGTGTGATTTTTGATGATTCATAAAAAACATGTCTTTGAGTCTTGAAAAATGGATAATCAAATCGTTCTGGTGTTAGGCACAAAATTGTAATTAATACTTTTACTAAAGCTGATGCATTTCTTTTTTTAAAATGTTATTTGTTTAATACATTCTTTTAGTAAAGCTGTGATAAATGAAAAAAGGTGACATGAATGGCAGCCTTATCTTGCAAGCCAAATCTATTATTTGCAACTGTCACATTTTAATAAATCTTACACTTTAATTTTTTAAAGCTGCACTACATATTTATAGCAGTCATTATTCACCTAAATTAACAATTCTTTCTGTCCATCTCTGAAATGTATGTTTGTGTTCTCCTAGACTTTTGTGTCAGCTAGATGTTCGCTTCCCATACGTACAATATTGTATTTGTGTAGAAGCTCTCCATAGCAACTAATGAGCTCCTGAGGGTAAGAAAAGCAATGAAGCTCAACTTTGATTTACAAAAACGAATCAGTCATCCCCCCTTTTCTGATAGTGACTTTGATAAGATTTATAGTTCAGCTGTGTTGTCATTTGCTTCCAGTACAATTTCTACAGAAAATTTAACCCTATCCTTCACAGCCTGGGAGAAGTCCCACTCCCTGGAGCTCCCCTGTGTATCTCAGATACACCAACTTCACTCTGGATGTCTTCTTTTTACTCTATGACTGGGACAAATTTTGCAAGTCAAATGACCTGCTGTTGAGGAGCAGCACATATCAATTGAGCTGTGGTAGGGAGGTCTTTTTATAGCAACACTAGAGCTATTTATCCTCTGCTAATAGGCACTACTTAATTTTCCTTTCACGCTGCTCCATTTCGATGCCTGCTGTCATCTGGTCAGGTACTCCTCATCTTGTTTCTCTGAATTCTGGGCCTGTCAAAGCACAATTCCCAACACTGTGGAGTAGGAAAGAGACAGGAAGTTTGCCAAGGAAGGTCTCTTTCTGAGAGACCTAGCTATTCTAAAATCTTTGTGGCTTGGTCTCAGGATCAATGTTGTTGCTCTCTCTCTTCAGAGGGGAACAAAGAGTAGGCATAATAACATTTTAAAATACTGTGGCAAAGTAACTGAAGTTTCTCAATTTCACTGCTGATGATTTTATTCAGCTGCTTGGTACCTCATTAAATATGACTGACTTTGTTATAAACCCTTCAGGTGTGTCTCTGTGAAGCAGGCGTACATCCTGCTTTCATGCAATTTCCACCATTTCCATGATCCTGTTTTTTATCTTGTTCTTTTCAGCCAGAATATAGAACTAGCTACTTTCTCTATTTGTCCATCATCAGTTTATCCCCAGGATTTTCTGGAGAAGCAAAACTGAACAACCTAAAAGACCAACTCAGGTACTGTAAATGAAAAGTATCAACCTCCAACTATCTTCTCTGTGGTTTTCTTGCTAACCAATGAGCATATATTTATTTTGGATTCCATTTTGAGGCAGAGCCATCTTTTTGCTTCAAGTTCAGAAAAGGAACTGTCCAACTTTCCATATGCATTCGGCTTTCATCCATATTCTTCCTGCCAGGTATGCATTCTTGGTGACTGGTAAGAGTTGTGCTCAGTGGGAGTTCAAATGCTCTATCTCCTGTACTAGTAGGAACACAATATCTTTGATAATTCTGCCTTTGTGCCCATTAAGCTGAAATTAGTCAACACTTCTAAAACTATGAGTCAGGCTGACAGACACAAAAGAACACAGGCAGCACAATCAGATAAGTCTAATTTCCTCAGAAAAACAGGATACAAATCCTTTTAGGTATCTACTCCTCTTTCTGCTGTATGGATTCCATTTCCTTCTCTTATTCCCCTTTGCAGTATAACAGAGCAGATAACTTCTGCAGATCTTTGTGTATTCAGTTGTACATGCACCAGAAAACCACAGTGAAATCTTCACTACTTTTAATGACAGACTTGCTCAGTTGTCACGGAAAAAACAGGCTAGACTAAGCTAGACAGGCAGTTCTTTCGTTTCTTGAGGTTATTATTATAAAATAAACAGTGTTTTCAAATTATTATCCACCCCCTTTCTCTCTAAATGCTAAATAATCTTTTCTCTAATCTGTATATAGCTATTCTGTTCATGACCCTTCATGTGCCTTCTCAGAATTTAAAATGTATTCTGTTATTTATGCAATTTATTATCCTAGCAGATTATTGTTTACCAACATTATCCATCATGCCTCTGCTTTCCTGTGTATCACTCAATCAAAATCCCCCTGGATTTTTTTTCTTTCAGGATTCATGAATACTTGTATTCTTCCCTTGCAAAACACCAGCACTTGAAAACAATGAAAGCAATTTTCCAGTCACCTGAAAATAGCTGCATACACACAAAAAAAATTATTTCATTAAAATTATATCTAGACAAATAATATTCTTCCTATACTTGCACGAATTTGCACAATGGTCCAACTGTAGTTTTTATTATTTTCCCCCAGTTCTGGTTCCAGTTACCTTTAAAACACTACAGAGTACCTTGGCTTCCCAGGGCCCAAAGGAAAAGGGCGAGTGGGTGGCTGTGTAAGCATGCTATTTGGCTACTAATGCTAAACTAAGCCCTCAGTGTAGTGAATAAGAAACATGATGGCATATTTCAGGGTGCAAAACCTGCTGCTGAAAGTGTTCTGCCAGACTGGAGTAGAAGGACATGCAGAGCTGAGTCTGGTCTGTTGGAAGGGTGAACTTGGCCTTGTCATCTTCTCCAAACTGGAAAAATGCCATTGTAGCCAATGGAGTATTCCAGGATCCTGGTGGTGAAACCAAGAAGTGGGCACTGGGCTCTGGGACAGTTTTATTAGGATCTTCAAACCTTTCTGTATTTTCCACTAAGCCTCATAAATATGGTCATTTACCTTACCAGTCTTGTTGGCATTGACAACTTCTGGCTGTTATGACTGTTGGAGTATTCCAGAGGGGGACACTAAAACAAATAACACATATGTAATTTCCTGATATTAAAAGCAGAGGTTGTTTGTTTTTTTTTTTTTTTTCTCTTTAGTTCTAACACTGTGATAACCTTTGACTGATTCTCTCTCTTTATTTATTCCTTTTTCCCCTTTTGCAAAAGCAACATTCAGCTATTTCCTTGGCAGGAAGCTTATGAACATATGGGAAAAGACAGTGCTAATAAATTGCATATAACAAATCTAATAGTATCAGAAATTCTTCATGATTTGAGGCACATCTGCAAAATTGCTATTAGCTTCTTTTTACTGCAGGCTGAGTAAGAAAATGTCATATTTTTCATTTCAAACATCTGATGAAGCTATGTGCAATTTCTTCCTTTTGGAGGCTTATCCTTGTGTGAATATTTCTACTTACTGCCTCTGAGAAAGACTAAGGCACACTTTCTTTGCGGTTTTACTTTAAAGTAGATTTAGGAATCATTTAGGAATCAAGACATGCCATATTTGCCAAAATCCAATAGCACTCTTCCATGAATATATGGAATCAAACATTTCCGGAGCCAGATCTCTAGTGTGTGTGACACCATGGTGTTTACATTACTGTCCTCCTGATAACCAATCCACAAGCGTATGGTTTGGTTCAGATGAGAATCAAGATGATCAGTATTTACCTGACTTTTTTTCATGCTTAGACAGAAAATCACTCCAGTAAAGACAAGTCAGGTATTGTGCATATGGTGCCACTCTTTGTCTGTTCAGCACCTGGGCTCTTCAGGGCAAGGTCTGGAGATGAAGATATGGCAACACTTCGAGCTCTGATCTCTGACCGAAATTACTGTAGCAAAAATAGAGACACATATATCAATTCTGCCAAATATAGGCATTTAGCTTGTGACTTCAGCTATTGGCCACAGACAGCAGCGTCTGGCCATAGACTACAAAGATGGCAAGAATGAAGTGAAGAAAGGACATGAGACATCAAGTGGATAATCACAACGATCGTAGGTGGGGGGAGATGGTGAGAGAAGCAAATAAATGTTTCAAGCACGCCAGGAGCAAGAGGTCAATAAGAGATATAGAAATGTTCTTTGAAAAGTAATTTATTGACAAAAAAGGGTTTTCTAGACCATTCGCTGTCTCCAGAAATGGGTTCTTTGTCTCCATGTCTCTGAGGAAGGATGGGGAGAAGCCAGAAGCAGACAACTATACTCCCACAAGGAAGAAGAGGGAGAGTAGAAATTCAGGCTCTGCAAAAGAAGGGGATTAAATATACATCTCTTCCAGGAAAATCTAGTGTGTAATACAATATTAAGTATGATGGGAAATCAGTCACCATGTGTTGGATGCGAAGGTATTTTTCTTTAGTATGGAAAACCATGCATTTGGAGTGTCAAGATGAAATGCATGAAAAGAGAAAGTAGCACCTTTCACTCTCATCAGTCAGTGTATTCAGTGGCCTAGGATGTGAACAAGCCCTTCCTTGCCAGCATGCTGATGAGTTAGGCCAAGGGAGGTCCAGCAGCTTCCACCCTATGTATTCAACAGCTTGCTTATTACAAAATCTGATGTTACTATTCAAATGAAGGATGCTGACTGGCTGACAGATGCTGAATGCTTTTCTTCCACATTTTATGTCATCTTCAATGCCGTAAGCTCTTTGTGTGCATGTGTGTGTTTTGTTCTCGTGTGGGTGGGAGTATCTTGGCATCACCATGAGGAACTGCAAAAGTTCTCATTTAGGAACAAGGAAGATGCTCAATCTCTCCTCTGCCTGATTTAGACCACAGATGTGGACATGGGCTTCCTATCTCCCACATGAGCAACCTGACCACAGAGCTGTTAGCTACCCTGTTGCAAACTTCTTTCATTCCCAGCTAATGTAGGTTGTGTTCAACATTTATTATCACCAAAGAAAAGAGAAAAACAGTCTCCTAGCTTCACACTTGCAGCACTCATCAAGTATGTGCTGAAATGTCCATGTTAGTACTTGTGCATGGTGGCTTGCTTCTAATATGCTCAGAGCCATAAAACCACCATACAATGACCCACTGTATCCAGTGGGGATGCGAAAAAAATGGTGCATGCCAGGGACGCAGTTTATACCTGCATCTCACAGATCCTACAGGTGTGCTGTCACACAAGATCAATATGAAATACCTCTCATTTTACCCAGAAATTTTACTGGAGAACCAAAAGACCTCTCATAGTAGCAGTTTTGCAAGGCAGTGGCACTTTCCAACCTCTGAACTCAACAGGAACCCACAGTCCCTAACAGTTTGCCATTCGTAGTCAGATGTAACTGAGGATTTCTCTACAACGTGTGCCTGCACCCTACAGCTTCTGGCATTTCTGGGATATTTTAGCAGAAAGGTGGGCCTTTGATGTGACATCTGCTTTTTCTGCACCTGTCTGTGTGTTGTGCAGCCTTTGATATCTATAACTGTATGGAAATGCAGGATGTCTCTCCTGTCCTGACAATGTTACTGGGGCAGCAAACACTCCTCTATGTTACATGAGAAGGTGCCTGTGCCCGGTGAAGAGGTGCCTTTGGTACACAGTGTAAGGAAGTCAGCACACAAATCAGAAATGAAAGCACTCTTAGGGAAAGGCACCCTTGTCAGATCAAACCAGAGGAAAACTAAAAATATTTAAGTGTGCAGCACACACATCTCAGAGATGGGAAAATGCAGTCAGATAGCCAGAGAAATGGTATATGTTACCTAAATGTGACATATCAAACACTCATCTAGCATAGTGTGTATTGATAATTGAAAGGAAATATACTGTCAATTGTGAGTCACACCAGTCAGGCCCTACTTTTGCTTTGACTATTAACAAGCAATGAGTTAATTCCTGCCATGTTATCTGGCATAAAGATTCACAATATAACTTACCCTTACAAAAAAGACAGCATGCTTTCACCTCCTTTCTTAATGTCAGGATATCCGAGAACTGTAAGCTAAACCATATGATCAATAATTGCCTAAATGGAATAAAAATAAAGCCAGAAAAAATGACAATCTGCTTCAAAAGTTTCCATGAAAACATCTCACACAAAACTGAAAAAAAATTATTCAGAGTTTTTTGAGTGGGAGACAATTTTCCCAAAATACCGCAGTTTTACAGTGATTTTGCTCATGGAGAAACAGAAGTTCAGCAAAAAAATATGTTTTTCACAAATTTCAACCATTACCTCATCTCCATTGACTGCATAAATGGGCACATGTTTCATACAGCCCTGTTACCTGGTGTCCAAATGGAGGCCACCACAACCCCGGGGTTGCTGAGTAGCTGAAAGCCAACACAGCCTCATGCAGTATCCCTGACTCAGCTTTGAGCTCACGCATGGCAGGAGTGTAACTGTGGCAGCACAGCAGCTGGGAAGGGACCACACATCAGCTTTGCAGCTGATGCTGATGCCCATGTTACACTGTCACCATCGCTGTTCCTGGTCCCATGGTCACTACATACCAAAGAGGTAAGAGCTTCACTTCTAAAACTGCTGTGATGAGGGAGCTTAAGGTCAGTTGAGATCTGGCTGGACCAACCACCCAAACACCCTCTTTGGAGGGACTGAGTGTGTTAGCTGAAATCCTCTGCTGGGATAAATGGCTGAATCTCCATTGATGTCAGGGAGATTAAGCCACTCACACCAGCTGAACAGCCAGCCTGCTGAGAGCACATCACTGTGCTCCCAGTCACAGCTCGAACAAGCAGCTTTGTATGCACCAGCTGCACAGAGATCCAGCAAAAAACATTTTCCCTGCCCGGGCAGAGGAATCCGAGCTGAGGTCATCGCAGTGGGAAGTTTTCCTTTGCATATCTTCAGGTCCACATGAAAGAGCATCATTACCTGTTGCTTTATAGACTGATCATAGAGAGAGCTCTATATTGCAAATAGAAGGTGTGAGCATCATTTCCTTTGAAGTCTAAGCCAGGACTCTAGACTCTGACAGCAGAAATATCAGGAGCATCATTAGTAACTTTCTTGTTTCTTCAGCACACAGTTGAAAGGCTGCTGTCATGGCAATTTTAAAACATCTGCTTTGAAATTATTTTAGATAATTTTTTTTGCAATTAACCTTGTAGTTTTCCACATGCTTTGTTTGCAGCTGAAACAGTGTAGCTTTCTCTATATTTAAGTTCCTTATATTTATTTTCGTATATTTAATTTTATAACACTGACCTGAGTTTGGTTTAACAAAGTAAAAGTCAAATGCCTCAAAACAGTGAGATAATGAGATGACTAGACCGACAGATAGACAGACAGATAGACATGTTTTATCTTCTTATAGCTTAGCAAATCAAAAGCTGATTGATTTGTCTTCTTTACTTCACATTGCTTGTACCTCCTATTCAAGTGAGTAACCTTTTTTTCCAGTTTGTTTTGAAGACAATACCACAGAGCAGTCTGAGCATCCAAAATAGAACTGCATCCTTCAACAGGTGCCAGCCAAGTAAAATCTTTGACCATTCTTCCCAAAACAATGTAAAAATGTTGACAATTTTAAAGTATGGTGGAACTGTTCAAGATGTAGGATTCTTCTGAGTGCAGATAAACTTTCTGAACTCTGGCCTATTTATGTGTTAATAATGAATGTGGGTAGCCAAAAAACAATCTGACTCTGTCAGTTCATGAAAAGGAAAAACTTCTGTGTTCAGGTTTTGTCATGATAGAAAAAGACAGAGACATGCTTTACAAACCACCATAATGTTATGTCAGCTACAGGGGACGGTGTGCAGGAAATGGGAGATACTTATTGCAACCAGTGATGCTTTTCCTTAAAATCCGGTGTACATTCCAGATGGCTTCAATTATCTGGGTGTCAGCAATAATACAATATTTCTTTAGCACTTAATAAAAGTAGTTCTTTGTATTTTTAATCAGAACTGTATTTCTGGAGAATGCTTCATGGGTAGGCAAACGTATGAAATCAGATGGCTCCTTGTGAATTACTTCAGTCTGTGGGGAGGGACAGAAATCTGCAGGAAATCCCTGCTCTTCTGCCCCTGCCTCCCTGCATGGCTTGTGTTCCTTCCACGGCTTCTCTGCAGCCTGAGAGTAGCCTTCAGTTCAGTGATGCTGAAGGAGACAGAAGAGAGGTCAAGCCCAGATCCACCTTGTTAATGCTGTGTCAGGGTCCATTTCGGCAAAGGAAAAAGCTGGGCTGAGCTCTTGATGCTCTTGGTTGCACCAGCACAGAGGAGAAGGCTGGATTCAGCCTGTCTCTCTCATGTACACACACAAAGCTGGATGATATGGAGGTGGGGAACATCTTACCTTCATTGCAAGTCCCCCTTCCAGCATGCGACTGGCAATACTCTCCTTTTCTTAGGAAGTCGTTCACCTTCCTGCAGGAACAACTTCCACCATTAGAGAATGTTTGATTATTCTTACACACCTCCATCCTGTGGCTCAAAAAAGCAAATAAATAAGCGATGACAGAAAAAACAGCAATAGCTAGGTCATGCAGTAAGGGCTTCACTGATCACAGAAATCAGGGCTGAATGGCAGACCTCTGCCACCCCATCAGAGCTCTTCCAGAAAAATAAACTTAATAACCAGTGTTTCATAACAATAATAGTAATAAAAGTCACGGCAGGGAATTCTGCTTCCACCTGTGCAGAGCCTGACCTAAGCTCCCCGAATCCATGGCAATACCTACACCAATCCAATCCAACAGGCTTTGAGTCTGCACTAGAAGAAGCAGGAGAAAAAAGAGCAAAGGCTGCCTCTGATGGGGCAAAGGTAGGACCGTGGCATTTCTTCCCAGGGAAGCCTCTCCTTTGTACCTGGGCAGGAAAATATCACTATGGGAAAACTACATACAGGTATATTAAAGACATGTCCTGAACTGCCTTCCATATCCCAGCCCCAGCCCAAGCAGCTGCTTCCCCACAGCTGTGCAGCCCCACACAGGACTCCTACTCTTCAGGTTGCCAATGTGGTGTTTAACGAGAAAAACGAAAGGTCATTTTTAATTTACTAGAGCATTTTGTTTTTCTAAAATCAGAGTCCTGTCTAGATTTCATGTTAGAAGAGATGGGTAAAAAAATCCTGCAGCCATACTGAGTAAAAGGAGGAGGTTTTTGGATTTTGTCTTTTTTTTTTTTCTTTTTAAATAAAGCAAAGTTTATAAAAACCTGACAGGAGTGTGTCTTCATAAGGGAAAGCTTGTCATCTGTATTATATCTGCTGGCAACAGGCACTAGATGTCCTTTCTGAAACATAAGCCTTTCACTTGCAGGCACAGCACTGAAGTATTTCTCTTGTGAAACTTGAGTAAAAAGCCAGAGGTGGATGCAGCTAATTGTATTGGGAGAGGCTGTTAAAATAATCACTTGTTTCCATCTTTATTGCTTATACCACAGCAACACACCTTGGGCCAGGCCCTTCCTTTACAGCACCATCAGAGGGAGGCTGTGATCTTTCAGAGCAGAGAAGATGACTTTTATTTCCTTGAAAAGGCAATGTTTTGTCCCTTTGAAAGTGATCTTTTTATTTAATGATTTCTGCAGAGTCCCTTAATGATATTCATTATTTAGGGTGTGCAAGAAAAACTCTTCATATTTTAACTCAATTTCTCTTTTAACAAGAATGACTAAAAGTTCTTACTCCAGGCTACTGGAAACAACAAAGATTTTAAAGTAAGGGTAAACAACAATAAGAAAAAAACAAACAAACAAACAATAAACCACAACAATCCACACAGGAAGAAACCCAGAGAGTTTTCTGAGAAATTGTTGTTGAGAAATTGCAGGGATCTTGAAGGAGGCAGAGAAAATGTAATATTAACTGAAGGACAATGTCTGGGGAATGAGAAGAAGCAGGACTCCTCCACATGCGGTAGTCCCAAGGGATACCCAGTGTGCAGAGCATATAGGTAATGCTGATGTTTGTCAATGCTACTGTCAAATCTTGAACTTAGTTGGCTCGATTTGACCTATTCACTCTTAATTAATTTCACTCAACAGCAAGAATTAACTTCTGGTGGTTCAGTTTGTCAGGCATCAGTGTGAAAGTGGGTCAGACAGTTGGTCATCTGTGGGTCTCTTCTTTTTGTCTACAAAGGCTTTGGGCATCTTAAAACAGGCATTGCTAAGCCCAAGTCTGGAACAGTCCCACCTGCAAAGCACAGTGCTGAGTAGCAGGACAGCTTGGGTTGTGTCATGGAGCATAAGGCTGCTAAGCTGGGCAAGGACATATCATAGAATCATAGAATGTCCTGAGTTGGAAGGGACCCACAAGGATCATTGAGCCCAACTCCCGTCCCTGCATATGACAACCCCACAGTTCACACCATGAATCTGAGGGAGGTGTCCAGTCTCTTCTTGAACACTTTCAGGCTTGAGGCCGTGACACCTCCCTGGGGAGCCAGTTCCACTGCTCCACCACCCCCATGATGGGCACCTGCTGATGTAGCACCTAGCACAGGGAGCTGCTCTCAGTGGGGAGTCACTGCCTCTGCCCCGTGTCTGTGCTGTATAAAACACAGAAGAGGGCTTCAGAGCAGGCCCTGGGAAATAATGAATCCTTCTCCCTGCTGGTGGACCTCACTAACAGAAATAGGCTCTGAGTTTGGATAGTCTTGGGCAGAGGACATAGCTGAACTAATTCTGTCATTTCTGGGTGAGCACTCTGACCGCACGTGGTATTATAAAAGAGGGAGCAGGTGAAGGCATCTTACTTTCCTGTTACATTTGGAGGGAAAGCGGCAGCCATAACCACATTTTGTACAGAGCCTGGTTGAGTGTTGAACCTAAAGATTAAAGGAACCTCATGTGTTTGATACTCACTAGGAGTTATATGCCTGAGGAGTGAAGATGAAGATGAGCAAAGGTTCTGGTCAAGGTTTTGGGCCAGCTGCTTCAATTCCACCTTGGGTGGGTGCTTGGATGTCTTGTTGGGTACTTACTTACAGCATCAGATTTGGCTCCCTCATGGCTCTGCTTGCATTCCCCCACCTGCAGAAGAGGGAAGAAGGGAGTTCCAGGGGCCGAAGGCTGATGGTTGGTACTAACAGGGAGCGGGCCAACCAACACTCCAGACAATGACCAGAATAAACAAAAACAATGCCCAGCCTTCACAGAAGGGTCTGGCAGCTGGTTACAATAGTGTCTGAGTTTTATAGTACTTTGATTCCCACTGAGGAATGAGGGCTTTTTTGTGCCAGTCACTGCCCAGCAAGTTTGATGAGAGCCACAGCATGTCTCAGAAATGTGAGGCTAAATGCAATAGGTGAAGAGGAAAAGCCCTGTTCGGCTGGTAGGAAGATCGAAGAAAAAGTTTAAAAGCAAAATTTAGAGCAAAACAGGTGCCAGAGGTCCTGAAGGGTACTTGAGAGGTTTTCCTCAGGGAAATGAGTTTTGAGGAGAAATTTAAAAGGAACCCCTGATGATCTTGCACATATCTTGGTGGGGGAAATGGCTAGGCAAAACCACTTGGGTGCTGGCTAAGCTGCAAACTGTGTTTGTTCATTCAGATACATGTTTTCAGAAATTGCAGACAATTTTATGTGTCATGCTTTGTCCTACTCACTTTTTCTGCTGGTATCAGGCAGGCATTTAGCATTCATTCTCCAAAAGCAAAAAACTCCAACTGGCTCATGGTGGGTACTCAAAATCACTGGTCACTTATAAAAACACAGGTGTAAATGTGGTTGGAAGGGATCCTAGTGAGAAAAAAAACCCATTTAGTACTGCTTTTAGGCTTATCTCAGCATCCATCAGAAATTCTTTGGAATTATCAAAACTTCTCAGTCTGACCACAGACTGTTTTCTGTGTGTCACTGTACTTTCAAGTTAGCTTGGTTTTGGTCACATTATAAATGGATAAAGTATAGTTATTTTAATGAAAACAGTTAGCATGCCTAAGTCTCTCACACAATCTTCCTGACCAGGTTTTCATCTATTTTTGCATTTTCTTCTGTCACTGTCACCTCCATTACTCTTACTGAGAATGGAATGCCTTTCTAAGAATCCATGTAACAGCAACAAGATTCTGGATATTACTGTGAGACAGACAGACAAAAGCGAATAGGGAAAGACGCTTTAATGCCACAGTATGACAAAATCTCCCTAAAATTCCACTTTCTTGTAACTTTCTGGTAGTGGTGACAATCCAAATGGGTACCAGATGTATCCTTTCCAGAAGTATACATTCCAAGACGCATTTGACAGAAAAACCCCAAATAATAGGTTTATCAAGATCTTAATTTGATTCATAAGCAAAAGTGTTTAAAACAAACAAATAAAGCAAAGCAAAACAAAACAAACCAACTAACCAACCAAATAAATAGAAACACCACAACTCACTTGTACTCATATGCAGGAGTAAACAAACTGCTGTACAAAGTACCCTATGTTTCTTCCTTTGAACTGTGGTAGCACCCAGAAGGCCTTACCACAAATCCGTGTTGTACAGACATGCAATCATGATCTTCCTGTAATTGATAAGAAAGTAGTGACAGGCTTCACTGGAGTGTGGATTTTGAGTGTATGCTGTTCCCTGGGAGTTCCTTCACTTCATCCACTAAAGATGTCTTTACTTTTTCAGACTTACATGCGACCTCCAACCTTCTGTTAACAGTTTTCAAATATAACAGTTCACACAATTTTTCAGCTTCAGAAACAGTCATTTCTTCACACTGAACTGCTGAGGGATAAAATCAAAGTTCAGATAGAATGTAATGATAACTTGGAAATCGTCCCCCTGAATGAATATCTCTTTGTTATAATAAAAATAAATAGGACTGTCAATGCACAGAAATTGTGTGGCATTGCCTTCCCAGAGTAAGTAAACATTTTATTCCAAAATAAATCACAATATTTTGAAACAATCATCCTCACTAGAATTTTTCCTGAATACAAGATAAATCACTTGGAATAAACCCACCACAAATCATGGGACACAATGAAGAGTAACCTGGAATAACTTCTGACAGTGCTAATGTATAATTTTGGAAAAGCAAAACAGTCTTCTCTTGGAAATGAGATCTATAGGTTTTGACTCTCTCTATATATCAGGTAGTTTTGAGCTGAGCCATGCTCTGATGAGCTAGAAAGCCGGGTAAATGTTATTTTGAACCCATTAAACCCATTCTACTTTTTTGGCCTACCACACCACAGTCATCAATAAGGCAATAAGGTCCACACACTCAAATTTGTCCACAGTGAAAGGGCCTATTTTAGAAGGGTAAATTTTAGTGTACTGGAGATGAAGACCATAGAGGATTCTAGGAGCTTACTAGCTAGAAACAAAAAACCCAATGTGGTCTGAAGGTTTGTTTAAATTGACTAGCAACTCTTTATCCCAAACCAATAAGCCTGAAGTAGCATTTGCTAATTAGCAAGCGGGTGTCTTAGCTGATTTACTTTCACTGGGTCCATAGTGTAACCATTGCAAATGATCCTGTGACTTTCTTATGCCATGAGAATGGGTTTATAGAGTTTACATTAGAACACTGAACAGCTGATTGTGACGAACAGCCCAACATAGTCCACTCATTTTATAAATATTGCAAGTGGGGTTCTAAAAACCTCCCCATTAGCTCTTTTCTTTTGCGAAGCAGTTTCATCAGAATGAGACTAACACAAACAAGAGTTTCCACTAAGGGAGGGGGGCTATCAATATCTGAGTAGTAGGTGGTCTGGGAACAGGCCTCTTTTCTGTGTTATCTAATGAATGAACCAATTTGCTTTCTGCTTCAGAGAAAAAATTAGAAGAGGATTTCATCACACTTAATCAATATTAGTCAATATTAGTCTGCCTTGGAGAAGCTAGCAGGCAATTAAAGCACACACACCTCCCACTCTAATTCTATACTCATAAAGATCAAGACAAATTACCATTAATGATCAGCTTTCCCCCATTTGAACACCATGGTCTACCCTTGGCAGAAATGAGCTGCTTCAGGCAACAAAACTGATATCAGAGATCAGCCACTGCATTGTCTCAACAGCTGCTGACAGTGTCTAGTTGCTTGCAGGATGATGTATTAGCATCTGGTACATGCCCTCTGAGATAAGGAGTGCTACATATTATTTGGGAAATTGGATTCCAACAAATACCTTTGTTTCTGCAATTTCAGCAGAGCTCTTCACAAGTGTGAACTCTGATCCAACTACTTTGTGCAAAGTGCCAAAAAAAGCATGACAGAAGAGACTGGAAGACAGCATAATTCAAATTCTTTGGTTGTGATGCCTGTACTGTAGACCTGAAAGAGATGTGTTGAGATTTCACTGGTGTGGATAAAGGCTGCCTAATCTCTTTGCACAGTGTAGAACTGTTCACACACTTTTTGCTGGCATTTCAGTGGTACTCTTTTTTTTCTGCAATCCCAAATGTCCAAGCCTGTGAAAAGCACATTATCCCATACTGAAGTGAAGTTTGGCTTTGAGAAAAAATGGCAGTCTAGAATATAAACCAATATATAGGTAGAAAAAACACAGGAAAATCCATCTATTAACATTTCTTTTTGTATCCTGTGAATGTATTTTGCTCTAGTAAGAGTATATTCTGCAACTTGTTCTACCAGTTTCTTTACTCACCTTTCAAGTAGCCATAAAAAAATATAACTTTTTTGTTTTTTTCTGCAGAATATTTCATCAATCTGGTGTTGAATAGGTCTTAACTTGTCTTTAAGAAGCACTCAAGTTTATTTAAGTCCTCACTGAGCACTGTACCACATCCTCCTCACTGACCCACGTTCCTTTCCCCTTCTCCCACTACAGACACAACTAATTAATAGTGAGGAATTGATGTCACTGTCTGTTGCTGCTTACAGAGTAAGGTACTCTGGAATGTATAACATTTTTTACAGTGTCTTTGTATCATTCCTTATGGGTCTGATCTGTGTGGTTTGCTACAATCTAGGTAAGCCTTTGTGTTAATCCCACTTGCAAGTATTAGCAGCCTCCAATATAACGAGACCATTTCATTCAGTGAGGTTTGGGGTCTTCATAGAAAAGCCAGTGATGAAGCACGTGAGGGATTTCTATACAGATGACGCCTTTCTTTGATAAGCACTTTTTCTGATCTCAAAAAAAAATGCTGTGGGCCTCCTGATCATTCTTCTTCCCAATCATATCAATATCCAACAGAGCCAGCACAATTCTAACCACTGTATTATAAGTGCTCTGCTATAATTAATCTTTTTGTTGCACTCCTTCCTGAGTGATTTCCTTTCTAACTAGATATTTCAAAGAGAGGAAGAAAAATGAGCTTTGAGTTGCAGCTACATTGCTGGCTTTATGAAGATACATAGTACAGCTGAGCAAACGAATTCTCCAAACTTGAACAGCCTTCCTTGAAACCACAGCTATCAAGCACACACTGTTCAAAACAAAATGATAAATTTTAAGCAAAGAAGAAAACCCACCTCTTTTAAGTCTTATAAGCTAATTATTTCATGCTCAACCACATGCATTCATTCTATTCCCATTTGCTATCAAGAAAAGAGGGAAACAGTTTAGAAAAAGGCTACTGAATTTGATGTCAAGAGTAAAATACCCTTCCTGCATCTGTTCTCTCTTGGTGACTCCCTAGGGGCTGTTTTTTATTATACTGTGCACTGCAAATCTGTCAGTGACACAACAAAAATCAGGGTTCCAGTAGTACTAGGCATTGTCTGAACACCCTGGAAAGTGCTCCAAAATGGTTGTAAAATCAGGACCGCCCAACCTGCAGAATGCCTTTGGAAGAGTTCCACAAAACTTTAAATTAATTAAAGGGCATGAGAAGGGACCTTCCAGCGAAATCAGAGACCCACATTTGGTTGAGCTATAGACCCAGCACCAGACTAGCTTTGGCTATTTTGTCTCACAAGATTTTGCAGAGCCAGGCAAAGTAGATTTCCTCTCCCTAGCATGGGATCCACTACATGGGTCTTAATCCGACAGATCCACAAATTCAAATCTTTTGTCTCTTGTTTAACCCTGTCCCCTTCCCAAGGATCTGTATGTAGAGTTGCATTCTGTTGTTCTTGCTTTGTTCTTCACCTTTTTTCAGTTTTCCTTTTATTCCTTGCTCAGGAAAAGCTATGACATCTTAGTAATGACATCTTAGTAATGACATCTTAGGCCTAGATTATTCACAGATGTTGCACATCTTTATCTCAGGGACAGAAGTGCTAGCTGAAGCAGCTACAACCTTCAGCTTTTTGTTACTGTTCCCACAGCTGAGACATTGTTCTGGTGACTGTGAATAGTTCCAGGCTGTTTTATTGCAAAGTTGCCAATGGGTGATCCTCTGGGCTTGGGGTCCTTTGGATTTGGTTGGCGGCGGGGAGGACTATCAGCTGGGGATTCTTTGAGTTCCACCAGGTATCTCAGGCATCTCGTTATAGTCGAACATGTGCACAAATGGACCAGATATTCTGCTTGCATTTTTTTGCATATGTGACTCATACAGTTTGAATTTTTCCACACAGACCCACTTGACTTATGACAAAAAAATTATTCCAAACTGAGATTGCTCTGTGTTCACAGCAAAAGGCTCCACTGAGCTTGCTTTGTGGCGTGAATCAAAATTCAACTAGATCAGAGTTTCATTCTTTGTCTCTTTTATGTGTGTGTATCTGTAATACAGTAGGACGGGGCTGCCATTTGTGCTTCAACTACATGTGGTTGCATATCCAACCTTCTACAAGGATAGCTCCCTACTCTTTCATGAGAGGTCATGCTGCCTACCGTTCTACCTTTGTGCCAAAAGAAATAGATGAGACAAGTGTTGTATCAAAAGTTCGTCAAAGCAAGATAGCACAGGGTAGAAATACCAGCTTGTTTGGGTTTATTTTTCTCTGAAATGACCTTATCATGGTAATCTTTCACTCTCAAGCACCTATGATTATTATGACTGTCCTGGGTCAGAGGAGTAAATCTACTGTACCCATGTGTTGTCAGCTGCTATTTTTTCTCTTTCACCTAGAAAGTTTATTTTATTCTTGCCCTCCAGGGACAAGTTTTCTCCTGTTGTTTTCACAGTGCTGAAGCCCATTTTCTTCAAGATGTTTTCTCCCCTTATGTCAATTATAAAATGTTTGCTGTACAGTCAGGAAAATGTAGTTCCATTTTTTGTTGTCCAATTCCTTGGCTTCTAGGGGGAAGGGACAAAATATATATTTGGATTAACCAGATCCTCAGAGTTTTGCTCATTTTCATCTTTCAGTACAGTGATTTTATTTCTTATTCCTTCTTTTTCCTATCTAAAATCAAAATTCAGGGGGGCTGGAGGAGTTAGTGTGCCAAGCTTGTCAGCTGAAGTAATTCATCACAACTCTATACAGCCCAAAGTACTAGTCCAGCTTGCACCAACAGTGCAGCTAGTTTGTCAAACAAATTTTCTCATTATTATCCTATTTTTCTAGCACCACTGTTAAATCCTTGTTTTATATGAGTTTCCTATTTTCTTCTGGCAGCACCCACTGTTCATTAGAAATTTTTGAATACAGAGGAGGAATGTTTTTGTTTTTTTTCAAAAACCCCTGCTAAACAAGTGCCAATACATATAGTTCAGAAACTCTGTATTTATTTTTAAATAAGAAGTTATTATATCACTAAGTAGTGTATCCGAAGCTATCATTTCTAAATAACTTAAATTTTGTGTTTTGTAAAACATAAAGAATTAATATTTTAAGACTGTTGAGACCTCATTGCAGTCAGTGTTCAGAGGCTTTGCAAACAAACGGTTGAAGTTGTATAAAGTAAGACTATTGTAATAATTGTATTGTATTGTAATGTATAGTAGCTGTCAGATGTGTGATAGAAATTCGTTTTGTGGCTTTTTATTGACTGGTGTGTGTACTGTTGCTTGTTTTAATTATTGATTGTGACCCCCAGACTTCAGATTTGTCCAGGAAAAATGCTTGATATGCAGACATTTGATGTCAGGGGAAAGGCATAATACCCAAATACAGCATAATTATTCCTTACATGTAGCCTTTGAATCATAGAATCATTTAGGTTGGAAAAGACCTTTAAGATCATTGAGTCCAATCACAAACCTAACACTGCCAAGTCTGCCACCAAACCATGTCCCTAAAAACCTCATCCACGCATCTTTTGAACACCTCCAGGGATGGTGACTCAACCACTTCCCTGGGCAGCCTGTTCCAATGCCTGACAATCCTTTCCATGAAGAAATGTTTCCTAATATCCAAACTAAACCTCCCCTGGAGCAACTTGAGGCCATTTCCTCTCATCCTGTTGCTTGCTACTTGGGAGAAGAGACTAATCCCCTCCATGCTGCAACCTCCTTTCAGGTGGTTGCAGAGAGTGATAAGGTCTCCCCTCAGCCTCCTTTTCTCCAGGCTAAACAACCCCAGTTCTCTTAGCCGCTCCTCATCAGACTTGTGCTCCAGACCCTTCACCAACATTGTTGCCCTTCTCTGAACTCACTCCAGCACCTCAATGTCTTTCTTATAGTGAGAGACCCAAAACTGAACACAGTATTCAAGATGTAGCCTCACTAGAACTGAGTGCAGGGGAACAATCCCTTCCCTAGTTCTGTTGGCCACACTATTCTTGCTACAAGCCAGGATGGCTTGTAGCAGCGCTGGCTTTCTTGGCCACCTGAGCACACTGCTGGCTCATGTTCAGCCAGCTGTCAATCAACACCCACAGGTCCTTTTCCACCAGACAGCTTTCCAGCCACTCTTCCCCGAGCCTGTAGCTTTGCATGGAGTTGTTTTGACCCAAATGCAGGACCCAGCACTTGGTCTTGCTGAACCTCATACCATTTGCCTTTGCCCAACGATCCAGTTGGTCCAGATCCCTCTGCAGAGCCTTTCTACCCTCCAGCAGATCAACACTCCCACCCAGTTTGGTGTCATCTGCAAACTCACTGAGGGTGCACTCAATCTTCTCATCCAGATCATTGATAAAGATATTAAACAGAACTGGACCTAATACCAAGTCCTGGGGAACACCACTCATGACCAACCACCAACTGGATTTGTCTTCATTCACCACAACTCTTTGGGCCTGGCCATTCAGCCAGTTCTTCACTCAGCAAAGAGAATGTCTCTTCAGGCTATAAGTAGCCAGTTTTTCCAGGAGAATGCTGTGGGAAACAATGTCAAAGGCTTTACTGAAGTCTAAGTTGAAAACATCCACAAGCTTTTCCTCATCCACTAAGTGGGTCACCTTGTCATAGAAGGGGATCAGGTTTGTCAAGCAGGACTTGCCTTTCATAAACCCATGCTGGCTGGGTCTGATCACTTGACTATCCTGTATGTGCTTTGTGATCATGGTCAAGATGATCTCCTCTGTAAACTAAAAAGCTCTACCCTAAAATTCATATATGCAGACACCACTGATGGAGGCCTAATCCTGTACTGACCTCAGTGTAGACATTTGTCTCTGTCAGTACAGATCTTCTCTTAAGCTAGAGATGTGAAATGGGCTTTGTTATTGTAAGACAGAGAAAAGACCTGCTTTGTTAATTTCATCCTGTGTGAAAGCTGCAGATTGATTTATTTCATCTACAATAAACATCAACCAGACTTTCAATTGGGTCCACTCAGAGGACATGAAATACTCATCTATAGTTTTAGTTTAAGATTTTAAAATTATTTTCATCTCCTTGTAGCCCATAAAAAAAGATTCTATTGATATTGTCACATTCCCACACTTTGTGCTTTGCATGATGTGATGTGCTGTGATTGACCTGACCTGAGAACATATTACTCAAAGCCAGGGGAAAAAATACAGTCACAAACACTACTAAGACAAGAGAAAAACCCACCTTGTTCCAAAGCAGCAGCTCAGTGCTGCCCAGGCTGGTAAGATGCACTACACAGGGCTCTGTGCACATCTGCTTGCTGGGAATCTGCTGGGGTGGGCACAACCGAACTCTGGACTGGCTGTAGAGATGAGTGCCCTTCCCTCCGCCTGAATAGCTGCAGTTCTTCTAAGGACAGGAGCGGGGAAGGGACAGGTTCATATTCAGGCTGCTCTATCTCATTCAGTGGATCCAGCTGGTGAAGTTAAATCTCTTGGCAAACTTCAATCCCTGTCACAAAAGCTGTCCGCTACTGTGCCCACTTGTCCTGCTTATAAGAATTCTCTGGTGTTAGTCTGGCAGCACAAGCCAGGGCAAAAGGAGAACTGAGGAAGAAATAGGAGTCACATACTCAAAGGAGCAACATTTTAAGGACATGGCCAATATTACTGAGGGTATATCAAGAGGCAGTGACTCTGAATACATCTGAGCAGCTTGCAAAGGGTGGCACTGAGGCTGGAATGGGGTTGACACAGGGCTGGTGGAGAGGAAGTCAGGCTGCAAAAGACAGCAATGTTTCAATTAACTATTGAAGGTGAAGGGACCATGAGAGGAGCCTGCAGCCAGTCATGGTTGGATCCTGGAACATGGAAGGAGTGCAAATGCATTTTGCACTGAGGGGAAGCAGAGGAAAGTGCAAGTGAATAAGAAAAGCAGAAAAGGGAAACAGAATGGATACAGGACAGACCAAGAAATGAAGCAGGTTGTGGCAAACTGAGGGTGAATCAGAAAATTAGACAGATCTATAACAAAGAAGGAAGCAAAAAGTTGTCAGGGAGGAAGATATTCTAAGTTTTCCTTGGGAAAAAAAATAAAAATAAAAGGTTTAAAAAAATCCATCTGAGGCTGTTTCTTTTCCATGTCTTAGAAGCTGGAGTTGGCCAAGTAGTAGAATCAGTTCCACCTAAATGAACCTGTTGTAGTAGAGTCTTTCTCTGGAGGCCCTCAAAGACTCATATTTTTCCATTGACAATGCAGCTAACTAAAGCACTTATATCAGAGGACTTTTTCACCAGGTCCTTATAGATAAATAAGACACTAGGTGGATGAATCTCATGCAGTGGTACTAAGGGAAGTGAACTGCCTCATTCGGACACAGTCACAAAAAATAGTCTATCCTTATGACAACATAGCTAAAGTTGTGAAATACCAAGGACTCAGCATCTTTTTGATCTCCTCATACTTCCTCAGAAAAGCTCCCTGTGGACCAGCAAAGCAGAACAAGGACAGACAGAGTTCTGCCTTGCCCCTCCATCCTGTACTTCTTTCCTCCCTGCAGTTTTGGTAACCGTGATGAGAAAGGGAATCAGATGGAAGATAGTCTAACATCCCTTTTCTGTTCCTTCCTCACAATGGCCAGGGACAGAGCTGTTACACTGTCTGGACAGGGTCATCTACTCATTGCGAGATTACAACACTGAATCATAATGGAGTGAATTTTACTCTGTTAGTAAGTGTTGAAGGAAGTACATCTAATTTCACATCACAGTAATAGAGCATTGGAAACCAAGATTTTAGATTTGCAAAAATATGAGATTGCTTTGGAATGGAAAAGCAGGTCAGGCCAGGTCATTCCAAATAAGTGCTGGGAAGACTGGGTCAGCAAATAAAATTGGTGTCAATATTGTAAAATACTGTAACTTCAGAGCAACTTGCAGCTGAATGCACTAAGATTTGTACTACTAAGTGTCAGAACAGAAGCATCCAGCTAATTATCATGCCCCATAATGAATACAGGCACTATTTTACTGAAATTGTGTGCTAATTAATATTATCTCTCTCTTTTGAACTCTATCTGGAGATTTTCCAGTAAATTTGCCAAATTTCTGCACAACCTTAAGACCCTGCTGCTGAATGCAGATCATTGTTATAAAACAGAATGAGAAGGGGTGTTTGCTGTAGGACAAAAACATTGCAATGGAAGTATGTGAGGACTTTCACAATCAACGTGCTTCCAGGACCATAACAGTTCCTGAAGAAAACACCTCCAATGTTTAGCCTGGACCACAGAAATGTGTGTCTTTGCTTTCAACAATGATAAGTTCAGCTCCAGCCTGAACTGAAGTGGGGACAGCACTGCCTTGTGATCCCATGGCTACATTACCTGCATTCAAACAACTGGTCTTAATGAAGGAGCAACAATCCCTTTAGCCTTTCACCTCCTTTTGTCCCGTCTCACCCCCTGCCACTGCTAAATCAGTAAATTCACATCCACTTGAAGGTTACTAGGCAAATAATACATATGCCCAGCCATGTTGAAAAGATCCTGTAGAAAGGGAAACACATTTTCATGCACATCAGGCAATTGGAGTCTTATTAACCCCATTACTTCTGAAGGCCACCCCTGGAACTGATACTGTTCACACAGCTCCCAATCCCCCACAGGGGGTCTCACTCAGGGGGTCTCTCCTCCCTGCAGCAGATGCTCTTAATATTTAGGCAACAAGATCCTTAGGAACCCTGAGGTGTACTCCGGCAGGAGTATATATCAGTGTAGTAAATTTGAGTGGAACTCAAATGACAGTTGGGATCAGTATTGTTTGCATCCCAGTAGCATTAGTAGCACACCACCTCCATGATGGTGGTATTGCTAGCGCAGGGTCTCTTTGCCCAATATAAAGTTGTGTCCTAGTTGCTGTTTGAGCACGTCTTGGATAGGTGGTTCTGGACTGAGCAGCTTTTTTTTTTTTTTATAAGCTCAGAACAACAGTGGAGAACAACAGTGATGTAGTTCTTAAGAACATGAAAACTGATGGTTATCACAGTCAAGGTATTGCCAAGCAGTGAAGGATTTTGAGGGTAAAGACAGTTCGCCAGTGATTGATTGATAAGGAATGAAAAGGAGGATGACTATCGAGAAAAAATGTGGCTGTAACAAGAATGTGGCTGTCACAGCAGTATTTACACGCACATAGGTGGAGCGCAAGGTCCCTGAGAGAAAGAGCACCCTCTCACAGTGTTAATTTGATTTTTTTCTTAGATACAAGCTACTTTTTCATGTGAAAGAGGAAAACTTCACCCACAAGAGAGCTGGGAAAAACTTACATCTTCATTTTAGGAAAGCAATTTGGAAGATTCAGGAATGAGTTCCAGACACAATTGATGCAATTTCTTTTTCTGTTTTACTTAACATAGTTTTATTGATTTTAATATATCATTAACAGAACTAATTGAGAGCACAAGGAGATGGGACTGGCTAATATAATTAAATTTTCTGTCAAAATCCATATACCTGCTCCAATCTCAGGTTCCATATTCCAGTGTATTTCCACTGGCAGACTACTCACTGCAAAGGTTCTGCTTTATCAACAGCAAAATGCTTTTGTGACTTGTCCTATCAGAACTGTGGAGACAAAAATACACAGACTTTAGTTTAACACAATGCCCAGATACAGTTTCAGTAGAGATACCAGGACAGACTAAAGGCAATGGAAGGGCAAGTTAAAACAAGTGCATTCTATGGGGCTGATCCTGTAACCATTCACCTATGAGTAACCTTGAAATGGATTTTGTGTGTATGAATGACAATTTGGCATGTCAGTCAGTGAAAGCTTTGGGGTTGGATTGTCTGTTCCACGTGCTGAAAAATGCAACAAAATAGTCCCTTTTTTTACAGTTTGGATGGCTCTATTTGTTACTGTATGAAATGACTGAGGCACTGCAATTGCAAATTTAATACCACAAAAATCAGGAGTCACATAACTTAGGAATGTAATACAAGTATCAGTGCAACTCTGATTTATCTATTGCACATATTAAAGCATCCAATCCAGCTTCCCAAAAAGCTCCAGAGTGCTTCATGGCCTTACCCTGTACCCTGAGCCTCACTCAGACTAATGTGAATGCATTAGCCCAGATCTGGAATCCCGCTGCAGGTTTCTCTCTGTGCTTATGCAAAGCACGATAACAGAGCAGAAATGTGGGAAGGAGAGGAACAGAATTAGCATCTATATTTCCAGTTGGGGAGCTAGCATCTGCATTTTCAGCTCCAGAGTGGAAGATGAACTAGCAGAGCCTGTCCCGGAGTGGATATAGAGTGCAGAGTCAACCCAGGTTTGGTCAGGAGCCATCAGCAGAGAAAGTCAGAAAGCAACTCTAACAGCCAAACCACCACTAGTCCTGTCTCTGCTCAGGCATGGGCCAGTTTGAAGTGGCTGATGTACTGTGGTCTGGAAGCCCTTGTTAGAGGAAATAGTCAATTTTTTATCCTTGAGAGGCTCTTTTCCACTATGGAGATCAAGGCATTATTTCTTTCAGCTTGCCTGTTGTCATTAAAACCAATTATCTTGTGCTTGTTTTCTATAAACCAGAGTGAACGTGCATCATTTAGCTCAAGACCCTCGAAAGGGTGGGATGGAAGGGAGTTATGCTCTGGGACTCTTCCACAGTTTACAAGGCATCTTTGTAATGATTAGCTTTCCCATTTTCAGACTCGACAGCCTCTCCTTGTTCACTGCAGTTGCTTCATGCTTACCTGCCTTTTCCTAGAAAAATTATTTGGAGGCCCTTCTTAACCTTGCCAGTGAATCAGAAGGCCTGCTGACCACATAGAGGCCCCTCTTGGCTACAAGATTTGGTTTGCACTGATCTCTTCCTCCAAATGAATGGCCAGGTATTTTGTTCACTTGTTTGCCAAGGCAGAAAACTTTCCTGAGCTCTCAGAAGTGTGAGAGGCCCTGGGTGCTGCAGTCTGTCATGGAAGCTCCTGAGTAGACAAAGAGCATTTCAGAAAAGTATTAAAAGGGTTAAAAACTCTGCAGCATCTTACCAATGGCATATATGCTTTAGTGGCTAAGTTATTACTTGCTTCTCTTGTTTTCCTGCTGCCTTGTAAAATCTTTACTGGCTGATTGTAAGTAGTGTAGGAATACTAGCATATCTACAATGGCAATAAAACATAAGTTGTCCTCATGTATGTCTGTTGTGATAGAGACAAGATGTGTTGAAGTAGCCTGACTCTGCTCTCGGTGGTACTGGCCCCTGTGCCACTGCCACTTCAGCTGAATTACTTACAGTCTACACCAGGGCACACAAAATCAGTCTCACCCCCCCCGCCACATCTTTTTCTCCCTTTTCTTTAACATTCAGAGGCAGTTTCTCATTTTTCCAATTTATTCCTTGCTAAAAGGCAAGAAAGTGCACAGGTTCTCTCTTCAGCTTTTTGATATCACTTGAATCTCTATGGGTGGAGGACAGATTTTCCACTTCAATAAGAGAAGGGATTAAGAAACTCGGATTTGGCAGACTAATGGAAAGAGATTAGAGAATTCAAATAATGGGTACAGGGGTTATAGCTCAGTTCTTGTAGCACATGAAAGTGCTTTAGAAAGAATCTGAGAGGTCAAAACATAAAATTACTTTCCACCATGTTGTTACTTTTCCCTGGCTTGTGGTAGAAAAGCACACCAGAGGATCATTTTCCCCTTCGACTTCAAGCAATATTGTTTCTCCCATTACAAAAGCACCACATAAAGTGTTGTGATATGCCATGTCTGATTCTGCGCTCTCTTGCATTTCTGAAAAGAAATCGCCAACTACAAGTGCAATAACTCTTAGAAGTTACAGTGTCATGGGATACGAGGAGTGGGAAGAAAGGCAGAGCCCATGTGTCAAAACCAACTTTGGAATAGAAAATACTCAACTTTCATTATTTGGTCAGGCACTCAGAAACAAGTCGCCTTCCTTTTTAACACAATACTGCTGCAAAGCATGATTTTAAATTGATTTGACATTATTATACTGCAGTAATCTTCCAAAATCCCAGCTAAATCAAATGCTTTCAGTGTACAACCTCTCATAGTCCCTTGTAGTTCTATTTTTTATAGTTCTCCAACTGCACTAATTTCCTCATCCTTCTCTAGAGAGATTTCCTTCTATATTTCCATACCATTTTTTACAATTACTTCAAAGTGCAGTAAAATAAAATAAGCATGGACGTCTGTGGGAAGATCAAAGACAACCTTCTTAATCGTTATTTTGTGTGCAGTTAAATCTTACAAAAAATACAATTCCAGAAAAGTCAGAAAATGTATCTCCACTGCAAGTCAGTACTCACTAAGCCTAGTGCCTGGTCACTGTGAAGGTTAAGGGGACTGTGTTGGAGACTAGAGGCAGAAACACGCCAAGGCACAACATGCAGTGCTCAACAACCACTTCAGCAAGTGAGGTGGAGTTATACTTATATGCACCAGTGTAACAGAGCACAGGAAAAGCCCCTCACCCTTGTTACAAACTGAAGGGGTTGTCAGGCATTGGAAGAGGCTGCCCAGAGAAGTGGTTGAAACATGTGTAGATGAGGTTCTTAGGTTTAGTGGTAGACTTGGCAGTGTTACGTTAACAGTTGGACTCAGTGATCTTAAAGGTCTTTTCCAACCTAAATGATTCCATGATTCTATGATTTCATGATGTAAAGAGCTGTGTAGAGGAAACCATTTGCAATGCACAGTAACATGTTTTTATTGGTCCAATAAAGCACAGGAAACATAGTAAATATTTTCAAGAGCCACCTACTGGCACTATATCTTCTATTTACATAAATACAGTGATTTTTCACTTCATAGAGCAGATGAAGGGCTCTAGAAATTGGATAAGCCTCTTCAGCTGTCTGGCCAACAGTTGAGCAAACTTCAAAGTTAGACATTAGACTATTTTGTGCACAGCACAGATCTCGCACCTTTCTCCTGAGCAGTTCAGAGACCTGCAAACATGAACTAAATATTTGTAAATCCGTGTGAAGCAGATGCAATCAGCAGAAGAGCATTCTCATTGCAAGCAGGACCCACC